>NC_138063.1:1317500-1372500 GCF_964194185.1 Rhinolophus hipposideros | reverse complement strand
AAATGGTAGGATTTTCTTATTTTTCTAAGGCGGAAAATTATTCCATCATATAAATATAAATATATGTATGTAATATATTCCCATCATATACAAATATATAATATTCCATACATATCATTTTCTTTATCCAGTCATCTGTCTATGGACAGTTAAGCTGTTTGCACGTATCAGCTGTTGTGAATGATACAGGGTACAATGAGCACGGGATGCAGACATTGGATACTTATTTTCATTTCCTTCAGACGTATAGTAAGGAATGGGGTTGCTGGATCATACGGAAAGTCCGCTGAAAGCTACTTCCTTTGTGACCTCAGCCAGTCACCTGCAAGTACTCGCTGGTTTTACATTACATGTTTCAAAAGGGCAATTAAAAGCACAAAAGCACCAAAGTTGACACTCATGACAAAATTTCACCTGTGCTTGCCACTTGACCACTCCTGATGTACTTCCCATTTTACCTCCTGGAACCCTTCGGCGAGCCCTCTAGCTGTTTGGGTATCCCCATCTGACAGGACATAATACTGAAGCCCAGGAGATAAAATGCCTTTCCAAAGCCACTAAGTTAGAAAATGACACATCTTTTCAGAACGAGGCTTGAGTAGAGAAACAAACAAATGCTACCAATTTTAAACCCATTGTATCATGGGAATTAACATGAGGAAAAACTATTGTATGTGCACGGGCTCCCTTCACGTGCCCCTGTAACTCAGTTGGCGGTGACAATAGACTCTTGATAGTGTGGAGAAAAGTGGAAAATCATTTCTTTGCTTGGAGTTGTTTCACAACAATTAATGAAAATGTCTAGAGCCAGCTGCTTCAGCAAGGGGAGAAGGGTGGTCCAAGCCTAGAGGGGAGCCGCCCACGTCACACGCCTCCTCGTGCTTGCGTGAAATGCACTGTGACCACAGAGAGGACGGCAATGCCATAAGGAAGCTCAGGTGTTCACACTTAGCTCTGCGAGTCCTGCCCCCTTGCTTCCTCTGCTGCACCAGGTGCCACTTGCACCCTCTGTGTTTATTGCAGAATCTCCTTTTGCGATAAGGTGGTCTGACTCCCTGTTCAATGTAACTTGCCGCTGTAGGTCACATGAGGAGTATTTGGTCCTCGTGACCGGAGTCAACCAGGACTCTTGTTTTGGCTTCTGCTGCCTTTTGCCTTTGAGCGCCTTGCCTACCACACCTGCCAAGTGAATGGATTACACGGGAGGCTCTTCCTGCTCATCTTACTTTGCACCTGCTGTGAATCCTGGGTTCATTGCCCAGGAGCCCTCCGGATAGCAGACCCCATTCTAACTTTGTTTTAAAGAATAGCAACTGCTAACAACAATACGAGCTATTTGTTTGTAAGACACCTTGCCTGTGATGTGAGCTTCAGGTAAATGTCTCGATAGAGTCGAATGTGTGTAGCCAGATCCTTAAGCGATTGCCGGGGTGGCCCTCAGGGACGCGATGTTCCTGGAGTGAAGCCCTGTGACATTCTCAGCCTCCAGCCGTGATGAAATGGCGTTTGCCACACCGTAAATGCTATTCACCATACGGTATTTACCAAGGCAGGCCAGTGAGGCCACACTCTGAGAAAGATCTCCAACGCTGACAATTGCAACCTAAGAAGGATTTTAAGCAACTCAATTAACTAGAAAAATCTACTGATACATGTGTCAGTCTCGTTGGTCTGCTCTCACAAAATACCACAGTCTGGGGACTTATAAACAACAGACATTTATTTCTCACAGTTCTGGAGGCTGGGCGTTCAACATCAAGGTGCTGGCACGGTCACTCTCTGGTGAGGGCCCTCTTTTGGGCCCATATTTAGAGGCTTCTCCACTCGCCCTCACATGTCGGAGGGCTGAGGGAGCTCTGTGGGTCTGCTTTATAAGGCACTAATCCCAGTCAGGAGGGCCCCACCCTCAAGACCTAATCACCTCTCAAAGGCCCCACCTTCTAGTACTAATCACATTGGAGGTCAGGTTTTAACAGGTGGATTTAGGGGGGACATATATAATCCGACTCAATTTCTTGAGCATTTGGATTTAGAATGCTTCAATGTATTTTTTCATTTGCTCATTCATTCATTCATTCATTCATTCACTCATTTTGTATGAATTCATCTTTTATTCTCTCATTTTATCATTTCTATTGCTCTGCTCTATTAACCCCTCCATCCTTTTTTTTAATGATGGCGCTCACACGCTGATGAAGCACTCACTTTCTTGCCTAATTTTATAAACTGTTCAGCCGTGCCCTTAGTCACTGTTTTCTTTTCATTATGTATTCTTGTTAACGTCCATATGCATTCAAAGTTACAGATTGCCACCGACACAGTATTACAGTATTAATTAAAGCATATAATTTATGACACTGGAGCTTGAAATTAATAAGTGACAACACAATTACATGGTTTGCCTAATTGTCCTTCAGTGATATAAAGATTGACATGTGAAGCTGCTTAGAAGCTAAAAGCTCTCATAATCTCACAATAGCTTTCAAGTAATCACAGGAGAATCTAAAGAAACCAGCCCCATTTCAAGGGACAGAATACCGGGCAGTTAAGTGGAAGGGCAATTATCTTTTCTCTTTTTATTAACAGTTTGAATCTATGGTGGAAAAGTTCATTTTAATAATTGAATTTAATTATATTTAATTTGTATTGTTTGAAACTTTGAATAAATCATAAACACAGCCTCTTGTCCTTTGGGTGTCTTTCATTTTATCTTTGTCACTTTCTTTGTTTTAATTTCCTTGTCCACATTATTTTTTATGTATGAGATTGGAGAAATTGTAAACATGTTCTGTTTCTGACTGAGCATCTTGAAATCCAGCAATATGACACCATGTCCACATCCACTCAATGGACAGCCTTACTTTCTAGAATATAAGACATGACACCAAAATAGGTCACGGCTTACATTCACGCTTGGTTCCAGCCCTATTGCTCTTGAGTGTAGCTTCCTGCTCTACTCAGAGAGGGTTTTTCTGAGGACCACGTGTCCCTGAAACACCACAGTGACCCAAATGGCTCAGCAGCAGGCTTTCCAAATAGGCTGATTTGTGTGCAGCCATTAGTGATGCCGCTGAGCTCAGAGCAAAGGGCTGTTTTAAACCTAAATTTGTGATTTTAAACATAGAATTATTTATACAAGTTTGGAATTAAGAAACTAAGTGAGAAAATCCATTTTGTGATACTTAAAAGAGCATATTACACGGTGGGAAAGCAGTGATTTACAATGTCAATAAATTATCGACAAACCATTTGGGTTAATACTTATTTTATCATCCACATAGTAAAATAAATACATTCATATGTGATGTGTGTGTGTGTGTGTGTGTGTGTGTGTGTTTGAGAGAGAGAGAGAGAGAGAGAGAGAGAGAGAGAGAGAGAGACAGTGTGTGTTTCCTTCCATAGCAAAGGCACACCGTGCTGATTCTGAAATTCAGTGGTGTGGCGCTAATTATCGCAAACATCTTCAACTTTTTAGAAGTTTTCCTTAAAAATATTTACATTAAAAAATGGAGACATGAATAATTCTGGACTGATTGTAGGAATCAGATGGCCTGGGTTTCAACCTGGTTCTTCTGCTTTAGTGTGCTCTCAGACAAGACCAAGATGTCCAACAAAGAATTAGCTCATGGAAGGTTTGCTTCTGGTTGGATTTTTAAGGCTTTCTCTTCTTTTTCTATAAACGTTTATTTATGTACATTTATTCAGTTCTTCCAAGTTTGTTTTTCTGCTTTAATGCGCAAATGCAATGCATAAAGGACTTTAAAATTAGATAGAATACAAATTTTCTTAATATGATCAAATTTTTATTTGTACACCCAGTGTGCAGTGCATTGTACTGAGGTCTAGATATCTTAAACCTTCACGACAAACCAAAGCTACTGGAATTGTCAGAGAAAAGAAGAGGGAACACAAACTGTAGAATGTGTTCCTCAGTCTTTAGGGTTATTTTAACCTATAAGCTCTTAAATAATTGTAGTTCATAAGTTAAAGTTAGATTTCCTTTGTTGAATTACATATCTTATTTTCCAAAAATCAGTTTTGTGTTTTTTTTATTCCATTTAAATGAGGAAGGCCAGCAGAGAACGTGTGACTAGGTGAGGGAGGAATGGAGATGAGTTTTCATTTCTTCTTCAGCACCGGCTGGGAGACGGAGAATGGCACAGTGTCACAGAGGTGACATGAATTCTCACTTCTGATAGTTAGTGAGCAGCGGTTTCCTGGGTTTTCAAACATCTCAGGAGTGTCAACTGAACAAGATCTGCATGCGTTTTTTTCAAAGTCTTTCAAAATATCATCATCAGTGTTGCTCATTTGCCCATAAAAGTTGTGGAAATTGTAGTGCTTAGTGAGGACTGCGGTTGGTTGAGCCCCAGGGCCTGGGGACATCTGCTTCCCATGCCCACCAAGTAGAAATGCCCACGTTGAACATATGTACACATATGCACAGGTGTGTATGGACGCTGAAATGAAAGGTTATATTTGTATTAAAGAAAGGAATCATTCTTCGCCCCCCCCTTCCTAAATCATTAAGGAACCTAAGTGACCTTTTCTAGTCTGAACCAATACACCTCTTTAGTATATGCAATTATATTTCCTCCCTTTCCCCAGGGTCTTTCATGTTCAAAGTCATTGTATTCACTGAGTTGAATTCCAACAAGTTGAGAATTTAAAGTTGTAAACGACTTGGCTTTGCAGTTTGGTTTCCTTCTGGCAGCTGAGGAGACACCAGGTCCTAATCAGGAAGTCCCCCAGGTGGCTCTGCTCATGTTCAGGTCAGGGGAAGGGCTGCACTTTATTTGCTTGTGTGCATTACGCAGGGACACTCGGCCCACGTGGTCCTTTGCTCCACCCCACATCTGTGGGACGTGTTCCTGCCCACGGGGCAGGGCTCGTCCGAGTGTATTGCATCAGTGTGTCCCTGAAGCAGCTGGGACGTGTGCCCACATTTGGTTGTTTCTGCCTGAGGTTCGTAGAATTGCTTGAATGGAGTGTAATAGTTTTTGTCACACTGGTGACATGACCAGCCACTGTCTCTTCCAATGCTGCGTCCATCTCACTCTCCTGCCTCTCTTTCTGGGGCTCCCATGGCATGTTTTTAAAAGCTTCTTCCAGTGCCCTGTAAGTCTCGGGCTTTCCCTGGGATGTGTGAAGGGCTGGTGGCCCTACAGGGCTGTCCAATTCCACCTGGCCAGAGCAGCATATCTGTGGGGCCCGGGCCGTCCTGAGTGTGGATGGAGGTGGGAGGAGCTCCACGGGCTCGCCATGGGCCTCGGTGTCTGCTCGCCAGCACAAGGCTTCCACCTGTGACTTGTCCCACGTCTCTCTTTCTGTCATTACCAATAATATTTGGAAGGCATCAAAAAGCATGGCTCTGGGCTGATAATTAGCACTTCACGCGTCCTCTCCCAACAGGTGGTCAGCTTTTGTGATGGTTCTGGTGTCCTGGTCACTCCTCTCCGCATTCTCCCTGTTCTGGGTCCCCTTCCTGACCTTCCTGGGTCAGCTTCCTGCTGAGCACCCACTGTGCGCTGATGTGTGCTGGGTCAACGGCCCACTGTTCAGTGGAGAGGCTAGTGTCGCGTTGAATGTATCATATCATGTGTCATAACCACTGGGTTGGGGACTAGGTTTGGTTTTTTGGGAGTGGCACCCCTTCTGTGACTATGAGCAGGACAGAAAGAAAGATGAGGCCCCTGCATCACATGCAGTAAAGAAAGACCATTACTCCCTGCGATCTTCTGAAAAATTGGAACAAACGCTGACAACCTTCCTTTTCCCAGCATTTTCAGCTCACACTGTTCCTAGGGAAAAATATTCACCCTGAAATTTGAATTGCTCTGGAGTCTCATAAAATTGAGTGAAATTCTATTGAGTACAATAAATGTTCGTACCTCTCCAGCCACACAGGCACGACAAGCAAATGGTTCTCCAGCTGGCACTTGACTGTCAGGAGGGGAGCCGTGAAAGGTAACAGATGCAGAGAACCTCCTTACGGAGGGAGACGAGGCCGTCCCAGGGAGCACTTTTATCCATTTCAGAGAGTATATGTCTCAGTCCTTCCTGTGGTTCACGTGAAAAGGGAGATCTCACAAAGAGCACTTATTCTGTAAAAAAGGTTTCAAATTTGGAGGAACGTCAACACAGCAGAACCATATTGGATAGAAATCTTAATGTCCACAGATTGCTCCTTCCTTCCTCCCTCCTTTTTTCCTCCCTCCTTTCCTTCCTTCTTCCCTCCCTCCCTCTTTTCTTCCCTCACCCCACATTCCTCCCTTCCTTCAATCTTTCTTTTTTCTCCCACACAAAGTGCTGAGATCAATACAGCTGTGCTAAGACAAAAGCGAAGACAGAAGCAGCTGTAAGCAGACTCATATCGAGGCAGGGACCTGATGAATGACGCTGCTGTCATAACAGCAGGGGTAATTTAATGCTGGCACTTAGCAACATGATCAACAGCTTGTCAGCCATGGGCAGCAGCACAGGACTGAACTGCCCACAGCACATCCTGAAATATTCATCTCCTGCTGGGCCCAGACTGTGCCAGAGGCCGGCCTCAAGAAGGGCTCAAAGAGCACCAAGTTTAGTGTTGTTTTGCTTCGAGCATGTCACCTGTGAAGCAATGTATCTCCAAGGTTACAACGGAATTCCACTTCAGAAAACACAGTGGAATCCTTTAAATGATTGAGGGATGTTTCCGTCCAGGGCCTGCAACTTGGTCCGAAGTTCCTCGTCTCCGTCCCAAAGTTTGCTCCCACTCATCAAAATTTACTTTCAAGGTAGTATGTTAGCATTTTCAATATCGTGTTACAGGTATGAATGAATCCACCCCCTCATCCCTAGAAACACTGCCGGCCTCTGTACGGCTGCACAGACCTCACGTAGCAGAAAACATCAGACAGTGGATGTGTGTTTACATTTTATCTGTTTGCACTGTACTGTTCACAGCTGAGGGGAACCTATTGCTTTTTATCTCCTGTTGGTCTAAACACAATCATCACACCGGAACCCGAACTTTTCCTTTAGACATAATTTGGGGGACAAAGGGAAGGGAGAATGATGGATGAAGAAAAGTGGTTAAAATAAAATAATTTATACTCTGCCCTTTCTCACAAAAGGATTTGAAATGTCTCACAATACGTTTGATAAAAGCTGAAATACTAAGTAAACGTTTAAATGAATGGGAGGAAAGAAGAGAATTTCTTTTACCATCTATTTCCATTTCTTATGGAAATTTATTTTATATGACTTACACATTTTTCTTTTTCTACTAAGAGATTTGAGACAGCGGACATGAATATTAAGTTAATACAAGGAAACAAGTTGTAGGGATGAGGAGCTCACGCTCTTTGAAGCCTGGGAAGATTAAGGGGTGCAGCCCTGCCTCTGAGAGTGCCCCCTTCACCTGTGTCTTGGCCAGCATCCCGAGGGCTCCATCCCAGCTCTGCTTCTTTGCCAGGAGACCTGGACCTTGCTGTGTCTCTGTATTTACTGCAGCTAAGGGACCTTTGGATTCCAGGAATCGGCTGAATTTCACTTTAAGGCAGATTTATTTAGGGGTCTTTTCAGATGGTTTCAAAATAGCTCCTCTGCCAAAGAGGGTCACCCTCCTGAGCACGTGCCTGCGCTGACTGGGCCTGGAAGGGTCTGGAAGGAGAGAGATGATACTCTTAGTGACGAGTGATGGTGTGTCTGCTTCTGAGGACAGTGGCAATGCTTTGCTCGCAGGTCCCCCGTCTGCATTCCACGTGGTTGACTGAGCCCTTCTCCCACTGTCAAGATGCCCCTGCCCCTGAGCTCAGCCTCCTTAGTGACTGCTGCAGAAGGAGGGCACGGGTGCTGCTTCGATAGGTACCCGTTGACCAAGGTGGGTGGGATTAGCATTCGTGGACTGTCCTAAGAGTACTCAAAGTTTGAAAATGGTCTTGTGACCACAAGTGTGAAAGGGACAGTCAGGGTTCCACCCTGAGCCTGTATCCCCGAGTTCCAGGCCGTGGCATGCCTCTGGCCACAGGCTGCCGTGGGCGCCAGGCTGCTCCAGGGGCTCCCTGGGTTCCAGGAGCTCTCCGCTAATCACCTGGCAGGAGACTCCAGCACTTTCTCTGGGGGCCTGTGATGTGTTTCCAATGTTATTATGTGAAAACAGAGCTCATTTAGCAGTGAGATTACACATGGCAAGAAAACGCTTCATAAGAAGTGCTATAATACTCTAACATGTTTTGGGGGATGTTGGAGGTGGCAGTTTTGGATTTTATTCCCAAGACTTGATGGGCCAATCAAATGCTGGAAGCAATGTGTACCGCCGGTACAACAAGTGGAGAGAGCTGTGTCTCTGCATCCGCACACCTAGATACGCATGTACCCGTGTCAAAGGAGACGAGTCAGGCTCGTAGAAGACAGCGTTCACTTGCAGAGATTTCAGATTTTAGCTTTCTCTAAGAGAAGGGATCTAGTTGAGACAGCCTTTGTATATCTCTGTTACTCGGCACGGTGAAATGCTAGATGTGAATCAGGAAAAGCATAGCTCACTTATGAGTGGGTCACTGGCAGTCACCCCTAATGGAAGTTTTGGGGGCTTTTGTGGAAGGCACTCAGCTGCGGGGAAATTATGTGGGTAGATGTCGTCCTAAGTATATCTTGACTCTTTGGTGAAGGTCTCTGCCTTTTATAGATATGAATGTCTTTTAAAGCGAGAAGCTGATAACACGAATGAAAAATGGGGCTGTTGTAGCAAGTTGTCAAATGATATCATTGCGAGGCAAGATTAGGTTGCATGGCAAGGAAGCCAGTTCCCAAATCACCAATTCTGATGATATTAATTGTCCCTGATCCAGGGAACTGGCACAAATAATTCTGACAAAAGATTTACTGTGCAACATTAGATGCTATTTACTGATAAATGATGGGGCACTTCATTAGCTAATGTTGAAAAATCATGGTAGACATAACAGAATTATTAGGGCTTGTATAGAAACCCTATTCTATAATGAGTTATTACTTTAAAATAATAGCAGCAATATGTTACAATTAAGTACTCTGGAAGGGAGCTTTCCACAAGAAAGGTGTCAGCATTTGAGTGATCTCTCGAACCACTGCTCTTTACAAATGAATTCTACAGGCTGCCATCCATCAGAACTCTACTTTCATTAACTAATTGAAGAAAACGGTGAAGTTGCCGGCCGGCCTTCCTGTGTTGCACCGAGTTAGGAACCAGGAGAGCCGTCGCTGAGGGCCGTCTTTCCTTTCTTTCCTTCATTTGTTCAGCTGTGCCTGTGCAGGGACAGCTGTGCTGGCTGGGTCCCATGTGTCCCGGTGTTGCAGCCCCCATTGGTGAGCAGGGGGTAAGGCTGGGGAGCCTCACGACCCTGTCTGCCGGCCCCGCGGGGCTCTCTTCATAAGAGCCTGACTTAGTAACGCGCAGTGGGGCTGCTGTCACAAGACCTGAGTTTCTGTGCATCAGTTGACTCTCATTTTTGTTTTATTGTGGGCTATTCCTCTTAGAAACGTGCAAACAAAGAGAGAGAACAGCACCGGACTGGTGAAATAAGGGACAAGGGTTAGAATGCCATCTCTGTCGGTGAAGACCCACAGTGAGGCATCAAAACGCTGCATGTCGCACGACTCACACCCGCGCCTTCAATACTTTGGCTGCAAATGGGGCTCAAAGAAATTAATGCACACCCTGCTTTCCAGAGAAAAAACACCTCACACAACACGGCACCTGTGCACCCACGGGGGGCCTGACCAAATTCTGCCAGCTCATGGCACTTCCGGCCACTCTCTTTGGTAGAGGTGACGTACATTGCAGTCAGAGAAGCAGTTCAAACTCAGGGAGGTGGCAGTTGCTCAAGGTCATGCAGCTCACGTCAGGCAGGAGCATCTGGACCAACCTGGCTGGAAGCCCGTGGTTTTTGCTACCTGGTGCTGTGCTTCCCCGCAAGGTGGGAGCTGACAGGCCCGTGCTTTGCTGTCAGGAATTCAATTTTGAACCTGGAGCAAAAGCATCTGAATTCACTGCGGAAGTACTGAGGCTCCTCCCGTCTGCATGAAGCTACAGATATGGTGGGTACGTCTGTGGGTCCTCAGAGGACCCCAGGAAGGACAGCCATGGTTTCTGTAGATGACGGCTTCCAGGGACTCCTGCTGAGGTGACTTCACAAGGACAGCATACGTGTCCAGGCTGGCAGAATCGGAGTCTGCGTGTTGACGTCACCTTGGTTTCATTTCCAGCACCCGCATCTCAAAACGTTCAGCAACAGGAAACTTTTATGACTTATTACCGAAAGCCATCGAATTCTCTTGGTGACGAGATGCAGTGTAAGCTCATCATCTTTTGATGCACATAGACTTGTTTTATATTTTAACTTGTTTTGACACTAACTCTTGCCTGGAATTAAACACAAGAGATTCCGTCATTTATTAGAAGGCCCTGCAGAACACAAGTGAGTTGAGTCCTCTTCACAGATTTTAATAATGTGGTTACGAAAGAACTAACAATCACAGACAACAGTTGGAAGAGTAGCACGACGTACAGATTTCTCACACATCGCAGCCTTGCTAATACGCCTTCATCTGGAATTAGTATACACCACTCAATGCAGACAGGCTACTAACTGTCCAAAATAAAATTGGTAAGTAGGAACCGTATATTTTCCTCTTTAAGCACGGGCCCTCTAATGAGGCATATTAAACTTCCCTGCCCATTTATCGGCTGAGAGCTTCACCCTGTCTCTTGATAAGTATTCCCTGTGCAACATGCCAAAGGTTGTATTGAATGTTGGCTAATTTAGGATAATAATTAAAAACATACATTGCTTCCCAAGCACAATTACTCAAAGTTAAAATGATTGAGTTTTATTTAAGCCTCGCCTAAAGAGTGGTGATAGGTACTTCGAGGAGCTAGGACCTTCCTCTGTTCACTAGAATTCTGTCCTGCCTTGGGGTCGAATCCTCTTTCAGGCAGGAGGAAACAGTTGCAACGTGAAGGACTGAAGCTGACCTGCCTGTTAGAAGACACTGGATAGCATCACTGTCAGGACTGCCAGTGAGAGCTCACATGTCTGAGTGTGACGTAATGTGTGGACGTCACCCAGGGCAGTCCCCTCGGGAACCTCTCAGAAGGACTTCCTTTTCAGAAGGTGCCTCCATTCATGGGAGGGTTCCACCTGCAAGAGACCCAGACTGTGGCAAAGCTGTGCACTGTTATTTCCTACTAAGTTTTTTTTTTTGGGGGGGAAAGATAAGTGAATTTAATGATATTAAAAATGAGTGAATTTAAAGCCCAATTTGAAGACATTTCACTGAGCTTAATAGATATATAAATTATTAGAAAAGTTGCTTTTCCTTTCTTAGACTGGGGATGGGAGAAAAAAGTAGCAAAAGAGAAAAACAGAATGAGAGAGCGTAAATAGGAGGGGGAGAGAGAAAATCAGTTAGCTTTGTTGTGGTTATGAGACCCTGGCACATTCTTAGTGGGAATGCAAAATGGTGCAGCCACTATGGAGAATCTTCAGGATATTAAAAATAGAACTCCTATATGATCCAGCAGCCCCACTTCTGGGTATTTAACCAAAAAAATCGAAATCAAGATCCCAAAGAGCTGTCTGCTCCAGTGTTCACTGAAGCATTATTCACAGTAACCAAGACATAGAAAATCCTGCACATCCACAGACAGATGAATGGATAAGAAAATGTGGTGTTTACATACAATGTAACCTTAAAAAAAGAAGGCAATTCTGCCACATCTGACAACATGGATGAACCCAGAGGTCATTATGCGAAGTGAAATAAGCCAGTCAAGGGACAAATCCTGCATGATTCCACTTACCTGAGGGACCCAAAAGAGTCAAACTCATAGAAACATAGTGGTCCCGGGATCAGGGGAGGGGCGGTGGGAGGGCAGTGGAGAGGGTAAAGTTTCAGCACGCTACATGAGTGAGTCTCAGAGATTTGCTGCCCAGCACCCTACCTGTGGTTAGCAGTGCTGGAAGGTGCACTTACACACCTGTGACGGGGGTCCAGCAGGTTAGTACCTGTTCTTATCACAATAAGAAGAGCCATTGGGTTTCTACAAATGGGGCAGCTGAGGCCTTCAGAGGACAGGTAGAGAGACAGTGTTTCCAAGACCTCACCTCATCCTGCCCCCACGTTTATAAAGCGAGCCCACTATAAATATGAGAGTCCCTCTCCAATTTTCCTAGATGATTATCCCTGACCAGGATTGTTAGGTACAGCCGGAAAGGAAGTAAGTCGTCAAAGGTACATGGTAGCATGTCGCCAATGACCATCTCAGACCTAGAGTCCCGCGGACTCTTGGCAACATGGTATTCTACACCTCTCATGGTGCTTCTCTCCTGCTTCTGGAGAATTCGGACTCACATGTGCGGCTGGCAGATCAGGTCTCACCCTGAATCCCCTGTTGTTGGTTGACATGGCAACCCTAGGATGACTTTAAAATAGATTGATACGTAGTGTGGGCTGGTTTGATGTGTCGTGTGTATTGATAGCTGGCCTAAGTACCGTATTTAACTAGACAGATAGCACAACCTCAGTCCCTTTAAAGCAGCATCTGGTTAATATAATATGGTCCCATAATTCATTTTTAACTTCCCCTAATTGCTGCAGTCATCTCGTCATTACAAATATTAGGTATCTGAGGAAAGGCGCCGTGACTCGTGCCCAGGCAAGCACGGCTGCCTGGGCGGGGGCAGTGTAATCTAATTAGAAAGGTAGCCAGGCTGAACGGCCCCACTTTCTCATACTTAGCATTCACTAGTGGGTCCCAGCAGATGTGCTGTGAAATTAATTTCCTCTGGTGTAACCAGAAACTCTCTGTTATGCAATTTCCATTTCACAGATGATAACCTATTATCACTTTATTCAAGGAAAATGTGTTAATAGCCACAAGGAAAATTGAATTATTCATATTTGCTCATTTCTATTCGGAAGCAAGCTCTTCTCTTTTCATGCATTGGGAGAAGGCTAATGTAAACATGACCAGATCCTTGTAAATTGGCTGGTAGAAGAGGCTGTTAGCACACTGCCTGGGGACGGTTCCAGGACGGGGGTGACTGATACTGGGAAGTACGGCATGTGGGAGGCAGGCTGTTAGCAGGTGGTGGTGTGTGCTAATGGGAGCCAGGTCAAACACGTCAGCTGTTAACTCACAACTCCGCAGTGTTGGGATACAGGAGATGTGGGAGGCAAACATTGGGTAACCAGTGCTAGGTCTCTCACAGTCTGAAACCCTTGGTGACGCGCTCCTTGGAGGGCCAGTGAGGCTTCCTGGAAAGGGACAGAGAACGCCCCATCTATTTGGGATGCTCTGGTTTCCAACCCGAGCACCTGCGTCATCACACCCACCTTCAGGGGAAGCAAAGGGAAGTGACACATTTTAGTAGAAACCACTTGGGACCAGGAATTAAGAAACCGAGGGCTCTCTTAAGCTTCTGGTCGCTCTTTCTGATGTCTTCTAGGTCTACAATTCTGCCATGCGTCCCTGCCTTGTAATGCACTTCCGGGGAACAAGAGTTTGATTGTTAGAGGGGACTCAGATCAGAGTTTATCTATCATATGGGCACCCACTCCAGAGGCTGAGCACCCATTCCTGAGGTAGGGGTGCTGAAAGAGCTCAGTACAATGTATGTGCAGGCACTGTCATCTCTATGGGGAGAGATAGAGACAGAGGAAAGGGAAGAGAGAGAAAGAGAGGGAGAGGGGCACTGAGATGGAGATGGGGGAGGGTGGCAGAGAGGGGGAGTCGGGAGGGCACACAAATTGGGACACAGTGAACACATCAGCAGGCACTCAGCACCGCTGCTTTGGCGTGGTGCTTCCAGCAGTGGGGGTAGTAACAACGTCCTTAGGACATCAAGAGGGTGGTGGTCTGAAGGACGGCTTTGGAGTCAGATGGCTGGACTGCACATTCTCTTCTCCCCCTCACCAGCTCTAAAACCTGGGGAAAGTGTTTAAGCTCTCTCCAGTTTCATTTTCTCATCTATAAAACGGGGCTGAGGGTCGCACTTACCTTATGCACTGAAACGTAGTCGTTGAGTTTCTCCTGTTTCCTGCTATTGAGCTCAGAAACAGGAGGGTGGCCAAGTCCCCTGCTCTGTGAGCTGACATCCTACACATGCACATCAGGAGGGAACGCACAACACAGATCATTTCAAAGTGGGAAAGGCGCTTTGAGGCAAAGGAACAAAGGGATCGGACATACGGGCAGGTGGGAGAGTGTGGAGGAAAATCAAGCAGAGTGTGCTTAGCATGAGTTTTATTGAAGTCCCCAGAATAAGCAACTCAGAAGGCATTTCTAAGTTGGGGCAGGAGGTGAAATGCATCTGGTATTGGTGGGAGGTGGGAGGGGGCTCTGGTGCTTCGGGAAGGGCTGGAGGAGAGCTGTCCGTGGTGCTGGACAGCCGCCGTCGGAAGCGGGAGCAGGAGAGTGGCAGGCGCTGGGGCAAGTACACCATTCGCCATGCCTCAGGGTCCCTGACCAAGCAAACCTGGAGAACTGTGGGTGGGCTGTCAAGTGTGAGGCCTCTCGCAAGAGCTGACATCCCAGCTACACCTGAAGGATGAGCAAAATTATGAGGATTTAATGAAAAGATGTGTCCAAACCCCTCAGTCTGACCCCCCTTAGGTGCAAGGAGCCCTTCTGCGGACCTGAGCAAATCGCTTCTGCTTTCCGAAGGTCTGTACTGATGGCCTCACCTGACCATCCTGCCATCACTCCCTTCACCTGCAGCAGGATGTTGAATGTACCGTGGCCTTTAGAACGACCCAGGCTTAAAAAAAATCATATTCTTTTCATTCTGAGCTATGGTCAACACAGAGTATTCAGAGATCATAAAGAATAAATTGAACTCACTTATGCTATAGATATAATTTTCTTTATGTTGTGCTTTTGAGACTCTCGGTCTCTGTGTTGGCATAAAAAAACCAAAATATCATCCTCGTTCAGAATTTTGAATGAAATGTTTACTCTGGGATAGGTGGCAGAAAGGTCAATTTCAGAGCTGGAGCACGTGGTAGTTTCATGTTTCTTGAGATTGACCAACTTATTTCCAGAGTGGCTCTACCATTTTGTGATCCATCCTTGCTAGATTTTGGTTTTGTCAACTTCTTGTATTTTAGTCACTCTGACAGATGTGTAGTGATACCTCACACGGTTTTAATTTGCATTTCTCTAATGAATAACGATGTTGAACATGGTTTCATGTACTTACTGATGTCTGTACATCTTCTTTGGTGAAATGGCTGTTTATGTCTTGTGTCCATTTTTTAGTTGGATTGTTTGTGTTTTCAGTGATGAGCACTGAGAGTTCTACAGATATTGTAGAAACAGTTCTGTCAAACATGTGCCTTGCAAACAGTCATCCTCTTATCAGGGGCTTTACACAGCAAAGTGTTTGATTTTGATGAGTTTCACTTAATTCACCAAAGCTTTTGTGAATTAAGCTTTGGATGTCGAGTCAGATAACTGATCCCAGGTCGTGAAGATTTTCTCCATGTTTTTGTAACTGTTTTGTGTTTTTCTATTTTACTTTTAAACCCATGATCTACTTTGAGTTAATTTCTATATCAAGTGCGAGGATTAGTTGAGAGGTAGGTTTTTGCTTTGTTTTATTTTATTTGTTTGCTTGTGGTTTTATGGTTTTGAGGATGTTTTGTCATTGTTTTTCTGTTCTTTGTTTGTTTGTTTGCCTGAGGATGTCCACTCAGCCCCATTTGTTGACAAGGCTATGCTTCCTCCAATGATTTACTTTGCATCTTTGTCAGAACTCAGCTGAGGACATTTGTGTGGTTCTCTATTTTGTTCAATTGCACTATGCACCTATTGCTGTGCAAATGTCATGCTATATTAATCACCGCAACACAACAAGCCTCGCTCTCAAGTAGAATGATCTCTCTCACTCTATTCTTAATTTTCGAGATTGTTTCAGCTATTGTACACCTGTGCTTTTCCGTGGGAATTTTAGAATAAGCTTGTCTCTGTCTGTAAAACACCTGCTGGGATTTTGATAGGAATTGCACTGAACCCATAGATCAGTTTGAGTCTCCCAACCCTTGAACCCACTACGTCTCTCCATTTATTTAGATCTTCGATTTATTCTATTAACATTGGATCATGTTCAGCACTCAGACCCTGTACAGCCTTTATACCTGAGTGTTTCGTTTTCTTTGTTGTACAAGGTGATTGCTTTTAGTAATAGTTACCACACAGTCACTGTTAGTGCATGGAAATGTGATTGATTCGTGCGTGCTGACCTTGTGACTATAACGTGGCTGAAACCACAGGACTTCTAGGAGATTTGGGGGGATTCCCTGGGATTACTTATTATGTGCATCGATGTTTCAGATCATGAAGTTTTCCTGTCGAACTGATCTTTGTATCCTTGTGTCACGTTCCTCTTGGTTTCTAGAAATGTTCTTTGTTCTAAAGTTGCCTTTATGTTATATTAATATTGACACGTCTTGTGTGTGTGTGTTTGTGTGTGTGTGTGTGTATGGTGTATCGTGTGTGTATGTGCATACGGTATATCTGTTTCTATTGCTTTACTCTCACGTTATCTTTATCATTTAATTTCACATGTTTCTTCTGAGAGCACATTGTTGTGTTGTTTTTTAATTTTTTAATTTGACTTTTAACGCTCTCTGACCATTGCCGCCTTTTAATTGGCATTATTTACCTGATTTACACATAAGGTGATTATTAATTTGCTAAGCCTTCAGTCTGCCATTTGATGTTTGTTTCTTCCCTTTCTTGTCCCTCTGTCTCTCTGATTGTCTCCTATGTGTTACTTTCACATTCTTAAGGATTCCAGTTTTATTTATTCATTATACTTTTAATTGTATTGATTGTATTGCTCTGTATGATTTTCCTAGTGTTGCTCTGGGTGTTGCATGATGCCTGTTTTATCACTTCAAGTGGGTCGTGGTGAGCTTCCATTCACTTAGGTTCCTCACGGCCCACTTACTAATCCTGTGTGGCGTGTCAGATGGAGCTGTCATTTTGTGTCAATCATCCACTCTGCTTTGGAAAGTCCATGAAGAGAGGACAGGCTCTTGGACTTACTGATATTTCCATGTCCTGTGGTTCTTTCTTCCGAACACGCCCAGCTCGTCTCTTCTGTCATTTCTTTTCTGTTTTCAGCACTTCCTTTAACCATTCTTTAGTACAGGTATGCTAGCAACAAGCTTCCTTTGTTTTTCTAACCCGGAAGTGCCTTTATTCTCCCTCTATTCCTGAAGACACTTGTCAGATCCAGAATTCACAGTTGACGACTCCGTTGTGTCAGGTCTTGGAAACTGTCAACTCCTCCGGGCTCTGTGGTGTCGGAGAAGAAAGCTGTGGACAGTGAGTGTGGGTGTTCTGTGGACAGTGTGGTTCTTCAGGGGTTCTTCAGCCTGTGGATGACGGGGGCCTCCGAGGCTTAGCTGCTAGTGTCAGGTTCCCCTAGCTGGACCCCCCCGAACACCAAGCATCTCTGTGAGGAAGGGCGATCTGGAACTTGTGGGAACTGAGAGGCTTTCTGAGCCCAACTCTTGGGCTGAAGGAGGGGCTGCAAAGAGAGGGATGCAGATGGAAAGTCACGGCCATGACTGCCCTAGAGCTTCCTGAAGGGAAGGCGGTCCTACTTACACCTTGATTTTAGATTGCCGAGATCCACTTTGGACTTCTGACCTCCAAAACTGCGATGCAATATATTGGCATTGTTTTAAGCCAATGATTTGTGGTAATTTACTGCAGTAGCAATGGGAAACTGATAGGCATTCCACAGAAAGGCTCTAAGACCTTAGGCAAGGGGATGGCACAAATAGATATGTGATTGAGAGAAGTGGCCCTGATGGGAGTGTGACTGTAGGACCGGGTGGCAGGACCAGTGACCTGGAGATGAGAGACCAAGCGGAGGGAGATAGATGGCTGCTTACACCAGGGCTGTGGCCAACTGTCTGGTGGCGAGCAGGACCAGTACTGAGGGAGGGTGGGCTGTGCCGTGGCATGCTGGCACAAGTCTGGGCAAGGAGGTCGTGAGGCATGAGGGTCTTTGATGAGACTTGGCCAGCTTTGGGACGCTGTGGGAAATATACACAGGGCGGCCTGGACACATTTGTGTAAATCCATCTGGGGGAAGAGAGGAAGTTCCGGGCTGCAGATATAAGTTGAGAGTCATCAGCATATAAATGATAATTGAATCTTTACCTAGGGATCAAGAAAGAAGGTACTAATAACACAATGAAATGGAGAAGTAGATAGGAACAGAAGGTAGTGACAGAAGAACAGAAGGTAATGATAAGGAGCAATAATAAGAGGCGCCCCATGGGGAAGAGAGAAGAACATACCAAAAATAAGGGAAGAGAGAGCAAGGAAAGCGATGTTGGATGTTGGCACTAAGACTTTCCCAGAATTAACTGTCCTCACCGGGGCTCCGCAGGAAGGCAGCGCTGCGTTTCCTCCGAGCAGGCGGCGTGAGGGTGGGGAGTCGTGTCTGAGGGCACGCGTGGGGCCGCGGGGTGTGGGGGGCAGCAGGAGTCTGGCCGCAGGGCTGGACGGTGAGTGCGGTTCTCTCGCGGTGCTTTCCCAGGCGTATGTATAAGATGAAGGCCCTGCTCATCACCTATTCCCACTTTTATTCAAGCCACCGGTGGGAAGGGAACCAACCAGGACGCGCCTGACACCGCCTCCCCGCCCCCTCCCTGTTCCGAGCGGCGTTCAGGTGCCTGAACACCCCACCTTGTATGTGGCTCCTGGTTAAATAAAAGGCCTTCCCTTGGAAACAATGCCTCCGATGGGTTTCACTTTTGCCAAAGGGAAGGGGGATGATGACAGCCTCGCCCGCCCGCTGGTCCCAGCGCCCTCGCCGTGTGCGCGTGGAGATGAAGACAAACGGGAAAACGCGAAGCCCTTGGAGCCACGCAGGACACAGCCACACAGGACACAGTCGGTAGTGGTTCCGCCCCACGCTGGAGCTGCTGCCCTCGCGCCTCAGCCAACGGTTCCGTCTTCAGGACTTTTGTGAGCCGGTTGACATGCAGTTGGTAGCTTGCAATAGGCCACAGCAGGAAACCGGCACGCCCTGCAAACTGGCTTTTTGTTCTTATTTTTGGAGAAACAGTCGTTACACACTTACCAGCATATGATGGAGTCATCTTCAGAATCTTCTGTGTACTCTCAATGTGGAGTCTTTCACATGATGCCTGTCATGTTTTCTCATTGCTGGACCGATGACGATTACTTCGGGCTTTCACTGTGTCTGCCAGTACATGCCACCAGGCCTCACTAGCACCACCAGTTTCTGTCACCCTCAACTTGGATAAGTCCACTTGTTGATGCATAAAATCTCCGCCAACTCACAGACAAAATGTTGAAAGGACAGGTCTGTGAAGAAGCAGACGCCGTGGGCGAGGAGCACGGGTGCCAGCAAGGAGGACGCAGGCCTCGAGCTCACTCAGTGGGGGGCTGGCTCCGCAGAAGGGCTGTGAGGACGCCCAGGACCCGGGGCGCCCTGCAAGAGGGTTACCTGCCTCTTTTCTCTGGCATCGTGGAGGGCAGGTCATTCCCTCCTCGGGTGCCCTCGCGTGGGGGTTCCTTAAACCCAGGCGGGACACAGTGGTCGAAGCTTCACGCGTCAACTGCAGCACACGCGCTGTGTGGCCCCAAGTCGCACACATCCCGGTCTCCACACGTCTTTACCCATCAACACCTGCGACACAAAATTCTGTCACACGCGTAACCAAAAATGTAGTCCACATCCTTATCAAAGCGAGACAGCCCGCATTGTTGTGAGTTACTACCTCAGCTTTAAGATCTCCTGAAAATGCTGCGATTTGACCCCAACATCCAACACGTTATGTATTGAATGGCAAGGTCACCCTTCCAATATAAACTAGTGAAAGAAAGAGAGGAGAAAGATGATGAAACAGTAGGACATGCACATGCAGCAAAGGAAGGGACTTGTCTGTAAGGGAACATGTCTGATGGTCTGAGGGGCGATGGGGAACCAGCCACAGCCATCACAGCACAGAAATCTGAGGGGGTTTTCAGAAAACAAATGGTAAGGATGCAGCACATCTTTAGGCCAGTCACACACCATCAGCTCACCAATTCAGCGGCCGAAACTCACACCTAATGTGTCACTGAGAGGCCCTTACGTCCAGACCAGAGAGGAAGGAAGTCCAGCAGGGTTTAGGGCACGGCTTCGTGATCCCGACAGCCCAAAAAGTGGACACTGTGAGCTGAGGGTTCTACTTACAGGTGGGCTTGGAGATGGAGATGAAGGCTGCCCTGGCCACCACTGTGACCAGTGCAGTGCTGAACTCAGGAGGGATGGGCCACTGGTGCTTGAGGCCATGGAGAGTTCCGGTAAATTCACAGCATAAAGAAGTCCTACGTTGAATCAGCAAGGCATTGCTGGCTTGACCAAAGAGCTGCTGTGGAAGGTGGGCAGGATCTGCGCAGAGAGATTCGGGTGGAGGCTGGAAGCGGAGGACCGGGGCACAGGCGAGAGGAGAGCCGGTGGGTCCCTGAAGCTTGTCCTTCTCTAGAGACACAGTGGCAGCTGGGGACCTGTTGGAAATGCAGCCTTCTCATGTGAGAACCACCAGCATAGGCTATACTTTCCAGATTGACTCCAGGAGGGAGGAGAGGAGATGGGCAGTAACCAAGGGAGGGCGGAACGGTGACTTTCTGTTTCTAAGGCTCTACAAAACAGAGAGAGAGATACCTGTCAGAGCCAGGTTCCAGAGGAGGAGAAGGGAGAGGTACCGCATGGAGCAGGACAGGGCTCGGCCTGGGGAGACAGAGGCACATCTCTTCTTATCTGACATCTTTCTGAATTCACTGGAGACAAGTAGACACAGTCATTTTACACGAGATGTTGAATTATTCTTCCCTCCTTTAGACTCAATTGCTGAATATCTTCTATTTTCAAAGTCATCGGTAAATCTTCTACAGTTGTCTTCAGTTACCTAGATTACAAATATCCTCAATCTCTCATATAACCTTGAATCCAAAATGCCTATTTTCCAGGCAATCACATGTCTTACTTTAATATATTCTGCTGTTTTCTTGTAGTAACTGATTTGGGCGAGCGAGAAACACATTCCCACCTGAGACTCTGAGAATCATTGCTGACAGTTATTTTAATCTCTAGTCAGGTGTTTTAAATATCTATGCATGTTATTATATTTTTATCAAAACTATTTAAACATTTTAGGGCATCATTTATAGTTTGTGATTATCAGGCAATGCAAAATTATGGGTAGTGTAAATTTAATACGTCAAAAACAGTAAACTTTGTTGGATACAAGAATGCATAGTGAATTTCTTTAAAGGCTTAACATTTTTATCTGGAGTTGGATACATCCCTTAAAAATACTATTATTACTGAAACAGTGGTGTTAAAGAAATTAACTTGTTGTGTTATTCCCCTCAATTACTTTAATAGGAGACGACTTGAGTAATGTCAAACCAGCCACTTTTCTGATCCAAACTTGCAATTGAAGTCACTGACGAAGCTCTATAATTTAAGGGGGTGAGTTGATTTAAACGTGGTCTCTCTCCGAGGCATCTATCCAGAGAAATCCCGAACTCTAATTCAAAACAATTTATGCACCCATATGCTTATTGCAGCACTATACACAATAGCCGAGACATGGAAACAACCGAAATGCCCATCGGTAGATGACTGGACTAAGAAACTGTGGTACATTTATACAATGGAGTATTACGCAGCCATAAAGAAGAAAGACATCTTACCATTTGCAACAACATGGATGGATCTAGAGAACATTATGTTAAGTGAAATGAGTCAGACAGAGAAAGACAAGCACCATAGGATCTCACTTACATGTGGAAGCTAGAGAAAAGAATAAATGAATAAACTAATCAGAAATAGTCTCAAAGACATAGAGGAAAAACTGAGGGTTGTTAGATGGGAGGGGGGTGGGGATAAGGGGGAAGGTGAGGGGATTAGAAAATAGTCGGTAACCACAAGACGGCCATGGGGATATGAAAGTCAATTTGGGGAATGTAATCAATATTGTTGTAAAGATTTTGTAGGGTATCCGATGGACACTTGTCCCATTTGGGAGACCACCTCAGGGATGATGTAGATGCCTGATCCCTGCACTGTACACCTGAAGCTGAAGCTGAACAATAATGAATGCCAACTATAATTATATATATAATAGCATAAGGAATAGAGACAGTGGAAATGTAATGGCTCTGTGCGATGTCAGAGGGGTAGTAGATATGGGGAGGGGGTTATCACTTTGTGAGGAGTATAAATGTCTAACTATTCCATTTTTTGTACACCTGAAACTAATTTTTTTTAAAAAAGTGGTCTCCACACAAATAAATAGTTGACTCACTGCCCTGAGCTACTGAGACTAGTGGGGGGGAGAGAAGGAAGGACTGTTTATACAATTCTGTGAGAAGGAAACATACGTTTTAGAAAGTGGGTCAACATTAAATCCTGAAGGAGGACATTGGTTTTGACTTTTTTCTTCAAACTTATAAAGTGGATTTTTTTCTAAAAATCTATTTTGAGGACGTAACAGTCCCATTCTGTGCCTCTTTTTAAGGAACAGGCATGATATAAGTATACACTCCTTTTTTTTTTTATGATCTGTAAAAAGCACTTGGGTTTCTACTGTGGTGGAACAAATGAGGCATTCCAAAGTCCCCTGTCCCCAAGCCTGACGAAAATGACGATTACTGTCAGGAACCACAGAGAAATGACGAGTGTGGCCTGGGCAGTTCTGTTTCCCGGCAGCTTGTCCCCTAAGTTTCACTTCTCTACAAGGAGTGGCATGTGAAGCCACATAAGACCCAATAATAAGTCATAAGAACTGGATGTCAGAACTAGTGTGACAGATTTAAAAAAAGTGTAATTGATTGGAAAATATATTTTCTCCTAACATAAGCAGAAGACATTTTCAAAATCAAGGAATTTCACCAAGAGCAATGCAATGAACTTGATTCTTTTAAAACAGTTGGATGTCACTCAGTAAGCGACTTAATCGAGGGTGGTCACAGGATCACGGTTCAGGATGTGACATCTGACTTGCACAGACTTCTCCACACAGAGTAGAGCTCTGTTCACCA
Source organism: Rhinolophus hipposideros (assembly GCF_964194185.1). NCBI lineage: Eukaryota > Metazoa > Chordata > Mammalia > Chiroptera > Rhinolophidae > Rhinolophus > Rhinolophus hipposideros. Next base: position 1,349,393 of record NC_138063.1, on the reverse strand, counting down.
CCCACCCGTCCGGGATCCATACACCTCTCCCAGGCCACCAGTCCCTCCAGCATTCAGTCATCCTCCATCCGTCTATCTGTCATCGCTCCTCCCCCCCGCCAGCTCTCCACCCTTCCACAAACTTCACCCCCTGTGCTAAACTCTCATTGCCTCTCCACCCCTCCATAACCCACTCACTCGTATCCGAGTGTCTGCTAAGTGCTAAGCACAATTTTAGGTGATGAGAATGCTTTAAGAAGATTACAGTTCTGGGGGGAACAGGTAAGTACACAGGACATTCAAATACACTGTGTTTAGCATAGGGACATCCCGGATCCTTAAAGGGGTGAGAACAGAGGGTTTCCCTGACAAGGGAAAGGATAAATCACAGGAAGTGCAAGGAGATGAGAGTCACGGTGCGGGCAAGAAGCATTTAGGATCTTGATACGGCTGAAGTACTGCATTTGGAAAGAGGTACAATGAGAAATAACTCTGAGAGGCAAGCAGGAGACAGATTAAAATACACCTTACCAAAAAATCCAGATTCTGAAATTAAAGAATGAGGGTGATGGTGTTTAATTAGAGTTGCCCCCCAAAATAAAATGATTTCACTTATATTTTACTAGCTTCACTTTTTCTATGTTGTGGAGATCCCATGGGGGGAACAAGAAGAATAATTCTATCCTGTGGCAATAAAACATTTATTACAAACATTATCATCATCAAGGGAGGTACTAAGGGAAAGCATGAGAAACTGTGGGCAGAGCAACGAAACTGATACCCACTAACCTCTGTTCCCCTCAAAATATTTCCTAAGAAGTAAACATCTCGTTGATGACGGCCCATAATTTATTTTTTTTTTCTTGTTCAAAGAATGCCAGTTTCCACTGGAACCTTGAAGAAATCCCAAGAATTCCAAGATATGTATGTCTGGGGTTTATCTAAGTAAAAGTTACAGATTAGAAATGCTTCTCAGTATAGAAATTGAAATGTTTAGGGAAAAAAATTGACCTCCCTCTTTATCTTCTTCCCCTTTTATTTCAAAGCACAAACAAATAAAAGCATCCACTGAACACATTTAAAAAAAATCGTCAAAGATTATTTTTATTGAAAAGAATTTGAACTCAAGGCTAGACTTCTTTCCAATTTTTTTTCTGTTTTCCAAAACAGCTTTCTAATTCTTTTGATAATGCTATTATGATAATCTATTAAAATAGAAAGAGGATAAACAGCAGCTGGCTTCCTCTTGTTACTTGTGGCAAGTGTGCTCTCTCCATTGAACTGTCATTTGAAATACTAGACCTTTCCACAGACAAACTTTCACAGCATCTTTCAAAGAACTGAGACAACCAATAGACACAGAAAGATAGCACGGGGGACTTTCATGCAGCCTCCGTTTCACACGATGATACAGTTCCCCCCAAAATCTAAAGGCTCCTTGGCCAGCGCCCCTGCCTGGGGCCACCCTATCTCACCCCTGATGGAACGGGCTCTTCTCTGGAGTACAAGCCACCCCTCCCAGGGGATGACACACCTTCACTCAACAGCCCAGCTAGCGGTCAAGGGCCCGACTGGAAAGAAGCTCTTTATACCCCTGTGAAATCCTCCCCATTGAAGCATAAGTCCATTTCCTCTTTTCCTATCCTCGGTGCCGAGGGGACAGCTGGCCACCGTCCTGTATATAATAACCCTTCACCACCCTGAAGATGGTTATTAGGTCTGCTTCTCTGCTCCAGGCTAAATAATCACAGATCCTTTAATCTCCCTTCATAGGTGTTATTTTCCGAGTCTTTAATCGTTTCTGCTGCTCTCTACTGAATCCCTTTCAGCGTCTTAAGTCCCGGTGTGTCGCCTCTCCAGAGGGGTGGCACGAACAGTTTGAATAGCTCGGCAGCCTGAAGGCACAGCAGTGTCGCCAATGGAGGGCAATTATGCCCCTGATGACACAGCCGAATTAGTTTAAAAGCCTCTCTACATTCGCTGGAACATGTCCTACAAAACAGTTGTCTCCTCCCCCGACAACAAATAAAATAACGACAGTGATGATGATAATAATAAAACCAAACTGATGAAGCAAAAGAAGCACTGAGACAAATGTCACTTTTTAAAGCTATGAGCATGATCGTTGGGAGACTGTAAGTAGCTACCATTTGGCTTGTGTGGCATGTCCCACTTGTTTGCTTACACTTATGAAGTTCCCTGTCAAATTTTTAAAAATCCCCAAACTTTTTTGTTGCATACTTTACAGCTTATGGTCTGGGTCCTTTTCTGACAAATTTCAGGGCCATCATTTTAAGTTCCTAAAACAGGGCCTTGCAATCTGAGATGCTGGCAAGAACTACCTGGCTGGCGGGTAAGAACCACCTGGAGGTCACATGGCTGCCAGGTAAGAATCACCTGGGGGTACCTGGCTGAATAGTATGGGTGGTGGGCTGGGCTTCAGTATGTTTGCAGAGCGCCCCACGTGAAAACAGTAAGCATGGAAGATGAGAACCAGTGTGTAACTTCTCCCGCCCTGCTCCCCACAGAAGTAGGGAAGCCGACACTCCCCTTTGTGGAATCACTGCCTCCTCTGACCATTTAGTTAAATTTCACGGTCATGATTAAATCTGTTCCCGTTCTCTACGGTGTTATCTGCTGCTCCCAGCTTGGTTTCGTTGTACACTTAATGAACATGCTTTCCATCCCATCATTCAGAAAATTGATGAAAGTGCTTAAATAGCACTGAACCCAACACTTTCCTTAGGGAAACGCCACTTGCTATGTTTTCTAATATTGATATTGAACCATTGATGAGTATGGTATGAGTGCGGCCACCAAGCATTATCTTGCTTATGATTTAGGCAATCTTTTTTCTATATGTTGATTAGAATCTCATGTACAATAAACACAGATGTCATGGAAAAGAATGGGAATGGGACTAGAGCTGCATTTTTTCTTGTGGTTTAAGTGAGACGTTTCTTATTTTTGTGTTAAAATTGTTCCTGTTGATTTTCTTTATGAATAAGTTACTTATAAAAGCAATCAATATTTCTGAAAAAGGAATAAGCTAATCTAAACAAATCATAATATTTCATTCCCATTATTTTTTTAAATATTTTAAATTTGTTTAAATATAAAACATAACTGAACACACAATCATTTCAATTAAATTTCTTTTTTTTTTAAATTTCACAATACATTTTCACACTCAAGAATTTTAAGACTGGTAAGAGTCTTACCTACGAAAATAGAAATATTTTTAATGAAAATCTACACATGCTTTGAGGTACATTCATCAAACACCTTCTGTGTGTGCAAAACATCAAAAAGTTGGTTTTGAGCCCGTTTACACATTTACACTCAATAGATGGCCAACGGCCATCGACCTAAGACAGACTGTTACCTCAATGGAATCAGAGGGAAGGAACCTTCTAGAAAGTGTGACCCCCGACCTTTGGGTTTGAAAATAGCGACACCATCGGTGCCAGTCGTGCCAGTCACTTTAAATTGTCTCGGACCTTTGTAATTGTTACAATCACAGAGCCAGAAGAAAATGTTAACTTCTGATGGGAGATGGTTTTTTTCTTTACTTTTTAAAAATATCCCTAGTTTTTGTCTATGTATTAGTTGGCAAAGTGATACAAATTGGAAGTCTTTCTCTAAAGGAAGAACAGGAGGCATGAAATTTATTTTAACCTGTAACCCTGGGGGTGGGGCTTCTCATGCTCTTCCTTCTTTAGAAATGAAATAACATTGTTTTAAATGTGGCAATTTCGTTTTATTCTCTAAACAAGCAAACTGTAAATTGCAAAATAGAGAGGATAAAGCGTAATTACTGCTTTCATTTATTCATACCATATTAATGTAATATAATTATCCTGTAAGCAGACGGAATCTTATGAATATTTAACAATAACAGCAACAAAGCAGTTATTCTAGCGAACACAAAAAAAATTGAAAGATGAAATAATTTTTCTGTGCTTTAAAGTGACAAATAGCTGAAGCTTGACAACTGAAGTACTGCACAGTTGAGTTACCTAATTAAAGAGAGGAAGTGGAAGGTAACAAATGCCTTGTCTCAAAAATAAACAGGGAGAGAATTGTATCCTCCTACACAGTGAGACTCAGGAAGCCTGGGCAAGAGCTAAAATGACCCAGCAAATCCCTGCAGAGAAAGGTGGGGAGAGAAGTGGACTTGAAGGTCGGCCAGGTGCAGCCTTCTCCAGGCGCTAACGTTGTAATTGGCAGTAGAGATATAATCTTCATCAGACAGTTGGGGGTGTGCAATGCCCAGGAGGCAGAGCAGGTAGGCAGGAGGCAGTCCGATCATGAGGGACCAGCTTCCCATGTGTGGAGAGCTCCAGGTGCCCCATGAGGGTGCAGGCAAGAAGAGCAGCCCTGCTCCCAGGTACGGAGATCCTCAGGTGAGCCCAGCTCCCGAGCAGGGAGCACAGTGGAGATAGGCAGTGTGGGGACAGCAAGGCCATTCCTGCCACGCCAAGTGGGCACATCCTGGTCTGGGAAGCCAGTTCTCAGAAAACCACGTGGACTCCCAGAGTTCCACCAGAGTCCAGGATTTCGGGTTCTGATTATGTTGGGTCCCATTGGACCTGGGCCATGCACGCACCAGCTTACAAGACTGACGTCCTCTGTACACTTCCCACCTCAAATCAAAGTGGGGTTGAAATATGAACAGCAAAGAAAGGACATCTGAGGCTAAAATGGAAGGCTCCATTACAATCACATTGCATGTGTCTGACGTCCGTGAATCACTTTGAATAGCTTCTTTCACCTAATCCCAAAATAAACTTATGAAGGTGGTACTACTTTTTACCTTCCTACTACATACAGATGAGGACACAGGATTTCAGAGAGATTAAACTACTTACTCAAGATCACTTTCCCAAGAGCTGGGAAGGGGCATCGCTTCAGTGATTCATTCGTTTCCTAAGTTTGACTGAGCGATCACCGTCACAGGGACTGGGGTGAGTGGTGTGCAAACCACATCGAGCTCCATCCTCATGGAACTTACAGCCTAGAAGCGAAGGCAGGCATTAAACTACCGACCTCACAAGAACATACAAAGTTGTAAAATATGATGGATGCCACAGAAGAATGAAACAAAGGGCCGAATTTAGGAAGCCTCCTTTCGAAAGTGGCGTGTGGACTGAAAGCATGGACAGAGAATAGAGGGGAGGGGGCAGAGGGGCACATTCCTGGGAGAGGAAATAACCTGTGCCAAGGTCCTGGGATGGAACGTCTCCGACTGTTATGAGATAGGCCTGGGAAGCCAGTAGGGCAGTAACAGTCCTAGTGTACGTGCCCTTAACACCAGTGCTGACCACACTTCATTCCCGGAAACATTCTGCTTCGGGCACCAAACTACATGGTTGCTGTGAGCTCAGGTGCCCCTTCTAGTTGCAGAGCACAGGGCAGGATGAAAAGGTTCCATGTGTCTCATATTTAGATACAAAGTCCCCAACACAACATCAGATGGATATTCTCTGTCCTCACACTTTGGGAAATAGACTTTTATAAAAACAATGCAAATATGAAATTATGATTCTTAAAAAACAAAGTGAGCACCACGTAAGAGATGGCCAGATTCTATTATCATTGGGCCTTCTTAGGTGACTGCAGGTCTTTGGTAGAATAATAAAATAGGAGCACATATAATTCAAAGTCATTATACGTTTATACCATAAAATTTGTTTTTCTTACCTTAACTTCAGCTAAATCATTAATTATACTGAAATAACCAAAATTTTCACATAGTTTAGGCACCAGTGACCATAACGCCAAATGAAATATAACCGCTTTAAAAAGAAGTGTTCTGCTTAGTTTTTCTTAATTTCACTTTGAGAACCTTTACTTTCCCAAAGCAGTCACAACTGGAACTGTCAATAAAACTCTTCAAGTAATAGTTAGATTCAGAAATTGATTTTCAGGGGAAATCAGTGTATCTGCAGCAGTGGTGATGACCAACCCCTGCCTGTTGAGAAACTGTACAGATCAGAAGAAAAACAAATGGACCCACACAGCATAACTGGAAAAAGAAAAAGTATCTTTAAATTACCTGTAGTAGACATTATTTAGAAAAAGAGGTCTTTTTTATGCTCCCATAAGCCTTTGCAGAGTCAGGAATGCTGAAAAACTGCCCAGAAGTGACAAAAGGGACTTTTTAGGGTAAAAGTCTTTGCCGCAGATTGAACGAAAACTACCCCCAAGAACCTAGAGAAAGAAATCACCCAGGAAGGGTCCTGAAAGTTCTGAGCACTGCTGGGAGGGGCGGAAGGACACACAGGTTCCAGCTCACCCCATTGGGAAGACTTCACTTTGCGGAGAGAAGAGGGTGGGAGATGAGAAGACACCTTTTGGAGATTCAGTGGTGAAAGAAATGGAAGCTCAGGCTCAGGAGAACCCTCGCATCATGTGGCCACAGGGCACCACGGTCAGAGGACAAACCAGCCACCGTTCGCAGCACCTGCAGGACCGACTCCCTGAGCTGGGATTCTAAGCCACCAGAAATGAAAACCTTGCCACAAATCCATAGAAGTGAACAGTCATAAACAATCCTCGTCTATGCAAATCTACTACAAGAAAGACATAGAAAATGACATTAAAACTTTTCAGGTGATTAAGATTCCCTCTCCCAATTTCCTCCCTTAAAAAAAAAGAAAAAAGAAAAATATAACACAGTTACTCCAAACTCAAGTAAATATCCTCAAAAACATGTTGAAATCTTTTTAAAAAAATGAATTAATACTTCAAACATTGAAAACAAACATGGATAAGTAAAAGTGTGAAAGGAAAAATCATTGAACTCAAGAAATAGAAGAAGAATACAAAAGTATCTTAGAAACGAAGACTAAATTCCAAGTAAAGAAAGAATTAAATTAAAATAAACGTGTAATAGGGGAAACTGAAGAAAGGCACTAAAACAAACAGGAAAATAAAATGACATAAAAAGTAAAAAGTATCTGAGAGAAAGCATTTGAAATAGACAACAGGAACTACTAAACAGAACCAAATATGGAACAGAATTAATTTAAACAACTCTAGTAGAAGAAGGCATTCTAAAACTGAACAGAAGGCAGATCTGTACCCTGAATGGAGCTACCGGGTACCTGGCATAATTGACCCAGAATGGTCTTCTTGGACCTATATCCTGTCAAAAACAATTAAATTTTTAAGATAAAAATGTCTCCTCGACTTCAATGCAGAAAAATCAAGCACCTTCCAAGAGCAAGAGAATTAAATTGACATCAGACTTCTCAAAAGCAACATGCAAGCAAAATAATGATGATAACGATGCAATATTTTCAGGAAATCAAAGAAAAAGTGAACCAAGGACTTTGTAAACAGCCAACCTGTAATTTGACGATAAAAACTGTAGAAAAAAACAGTTTTAAATTTGCAAAACTGAGACTCCTACACACCCGAGTCATCTTCAGCAACCTGCTCCAGGATGAGCTCTGTCCACGCAAGAGATGACACCAGAAACCCTCAGCAGAAGTCCATGGAGTTTCTGAACGACTAGGGCTAATGACAGATGGGGCCGACCGGGTGGAACAACAATAGGCGAGTGTTGTGTGCCCTAGCACTTTTATTCCAGTTGCCTGTTCAGGTTGTTTACCCATTTTGCTATTCATCCTTATTGTAGTGATCTGTCCTAGCTTTAAAAATATGTAAATAGTAACCTTTTATCTACCATGCAGATTAAAATTTGTACCGATTTCCTTTGTAAATTTAACATTTTATTTATGGTATCCATGACAAGGATTTTAAAGAGACGATAGCTTCTTGGGTGTATCTCACTTGCTTTTATAGTCTCTTCTGCATTGTACATTTAAATTATGTCTCCCTATTTACCTGCACATCAAATATTTTATTTTTTCTACATAATATTATTTTTTTTGCCCTCAATTTTTAGTATGCAAGGACATTGTTTTAGAGTAGGATGTGAAACAAGAATTTAACTATACTTTTTTTTTCACAAAGGTAACCAATTTGATCAGAAGGAGCTATTGAACCACCTTCCTTTTCCACTGATTTCCACCATGTTTGCATAAAATTAGACCAAAAGTGGGATTGTTTATTATCTATTTTATTGATTTGTCCTTTTTTGTTATCACTAGTACACTGTTTTAAATATTGAAATTTTATATTAGTTTCAGTTTCTTACGAAAATGATAAAATGAATGCATTTGTTGTCCAAAAAAAGTAGAAAATACAGAAGCAAATAAAGACAATAGAGCCACGCTGGACATCAAGAGATGATATCTATTACGTCAGTTTACAGCTTTTCAGGCATTTGCCCCATCTATAGTCTATTTATTTACTTACATGTTCATCTCTTTCTCCCTCCTTTTCCTTCTCACCCCCTTTTCCCACAGCCCTCCTGGGTCATCCCCGTGGGGGCTTGCAGAAGCCACTGACTCTGCTATTCCTTCTGTTTCACTCACCGACATTGTGTCTGGAATCTTTCTGTTTCATTCTCTTGCTGCTCTCTAGCCAGTGTCCTCTACAGAGGAAATCCTTGGGCTACATTGAGTTTGGTCAGAGACATGCTGGATCATTTCTTATTTAGGACTTCTCTCCTGTATAAAGTGATCAACTGTGACCGTGACTCTTCAAAGTCAGAGAAGAACTGAAAAATGGAGCATAGAACTTAACTGTAAATTAATTTTTACAATGCAAAGTGTCTTTAGAGACAAAGGCACAAGCCACAGCATATCAGTCGTCGTGTAATGGGGAAGGGACAGTAACTCCTGTAGACACAGCTCCGTGGACTAACGCATTTTCCTGTCAGGAGGTGCATTGCTCTAGAAAGGTCAGGAAGCTCATTTTCTTCTACTTGTGGGCAATAAAAGGGACAGCACTGCAGCAAACCTGGTAAACTCTCACAGTAACTTTGCATGGATGTATAGCACATAGGGGTTGGAATGCAATCATTTAGTATTTATTGGGAAAAAAGATGGTTCACTTGGTGTGTCAAGGACTGCCTCCAGAGAGAGGCAGCGAGCACTTATGGAGATGGATCAACTTTTGCAATGAGCCTCCATGGCTGAGGGATTAAGCAGGTTATTCCTACAGCCACCATGTGCACAATCACAGTGAATTTAAAACCATCTCAAAAGGAATCCTACTGGGAGTGTTTAGGTCCACAATTACAGTAAATGAAGATTCAGAATTAGCAAAAGCATTTCACTTAATTAGAAGCATTAAATAAGTACTACCAAATGTACAGTACCATTTCTACGAAAATGAGAAAGATAGCTGACCCTGAAAAACATTGTATTTATTTCCCTTTTTATTTGTTTACTGTTCTTATCTTTAGAAAACTATTAAAACAGCTTCCAACTAGAAGATAAACTGAGAAGCAGATCAGGATAGCAAATACCTTTGTCTGAAAATGTATGTATGTATATTTGTATATACATGAATATACACATTACAGATATGCATATACAGACGTATATCTATCTTTCATCATTTATCACATACATGGAGATTGATACCCTGCTGGAATTAAAGCAAGAGATGGTTTTTTTCAGAGGATGTTATGCATGTTTTTCTATTTCCTCCTTTTGACATGGTTTTCAAATTGTTTCTAACTCTGATGGTTTTCAGTATTAACCAGAATTCCCTGAGTTAGAGTTCAGTAAAGGGCTGGCAGAATCTTTAATCAAATTTCCAGAAAAAAAAAGACTAAGTGAGAGGCTGGTGAGAGAGAAGAAAGCAGAGAGAGCCAGGGAGAGAAGAGCAATTGGAGAGGGGATCTTTCCAGGATCCCTGTTCCAGCCAGCCAGCTAGCCAGCCAGCGCTCGCTTCAGCACTGCCAGTGAGAGAGAGTTAGTGGATTTGCTTCTTGAGCATTTGGACTGAAATTTCTCAGGTGCAGGGGACACTTCAGAAACAGCTTCATTTTCAATAGCAAATAGGTGAATGTCTCAGGAACTCTACCCTTGTTTTGTGGCCTCAGCAAATCTGCTAAAGGAACCCCAAGCCTCCTCGTGCATGCAATTCTTCCCCAGCATCAGCAACCCCGAGTGTGATCAAACAGCAAGGACTGGACCACCATCACTTATATGGGTTTGGCCTCTCCTTTTATCTGCATGATTTTCAATTGATCACACATATTTTCAATCTATTCTGAATAGAGACATAGAATGTGACCGAGAAAAAGAGAAACTGCACACGCATAGCTTTTTTTTTTTTAAATAAGAATTCCCATTTCTTTATTCAAATATAGATTACCTGTTTTCCTTACCCTCAAGAATATATAGGACACTGAAGTCTCACTTCATGGCAAAGATTGAAAAGGTGAGGAGGACCACGCAGCTCATGTGTTCCATAATTCTGGTGACCTTATTTCTAAAGCAAAAATCAAGACACTTCAACTGAGTCACGGCCTGACAAACTGGGACCAATTACTCTGAGCTGGGTGGCAAGCCATGGCCCTTAAGCCAAATCTGGCCAACTGCCTGCATTTGTCAATAAAGCTTTATTGGAACGCAGCCATCGCACTCCTTGGCACAGGGTCTATGGCTGTTTTCACGCTACAACAGCAGAATTGAGTGGTTGTGACAGGGACCACAGCGCCTGCGAAGCCTAAACGATTGGCTACCTGGCCCTCTGCAGAAGAGACTTGCCTCCCCCTTCCGCTTGTGGGTGTGGATGTCAGAGCGTCAGGGACCCAGCGATGCCACAAGGCAAAGGACATGGCCCAGAAGTCAACTTCTGATCCTCACGTCTCAACATCAACACTGAGCCAGCTGCCAGTGACGACACCCTGCCTGCAAGCCCAGATACGATGAAGTACTTAACAGACAGCTCACCAGTCCTTCTCACGGCAAACAGAAGTGGGCAGGCCTGTGAGACTGTACTGAAATGTGAAAACCTGTCCCACACAAGGTCCCCAGCCCTTCCGTGGGATGCCAGGTCTCAGAAGACTCAGGCCACGACCAAGCTGGGTTTCTGTGTGTGTGTGTTTGCTCTCACTTTCTTCAAAACATAAAAGAAAACAAAACCTCATTCCTCAATAAACGATAGTGTCTAAGTTTAATGAGAGGAAAATTAGGGCTTCAATTTTCGTCTTCTTGGGAAATATGCAAACTCCAACGGACTCAGCCTGCTATCAAAATATGCAGCAGTGAGCCTATGCAGCTGAGAGGTCCGCTGAATTTTTACTCTTAACTAAGCATGCAAGATGAGTACCAAAATCATTACATTTATGTGTTTTTAATGGCTTGTCTGGGTTGTTTTGTCCATAGCTGGTGACTGAGCTGAGAGCTAGCCAAGTTTTTGAGAATTCACACAGCTCTGTTTCAACATAATAATTTGACGATACCTGGGGCTTCTGCCATCCCCGTAGGTTATATTTTTGAGTCTAACAGCACATCAACAGAGCAGTCAGCTGGCTGGGTATCCTCTGCAACCATTTCCTTGTGCTGGAATGAAGGGCCGGTGGAAGGGGGTGGGGACGCAGGCACAATGCTTCATTTTACCCGAAAAGACCACATTTGATAGGGTCTTTTGGGGGGAGTGAAGCAAATTCTGCTCCTCTCAACCTGGCTGCTTCTTGCAGCTTTCTGATGAAAGCCCTTTGGTGGTGTTGCTCAGGCAAGTAAGGCTTGCAACTGGCTATTAGTGACAAAACAGAGCCAATGGTGTGCTTGCAGAGGCCATCCTTTTGCCACAGTAAACTAAAACGGAATCAGCCTTAGGCTGGCAGAACCAGGAAACTCAAAATACTTTCCATTTATTGGAAAATACACTTCTTGGTCACAAACACCAGTCAACGATCCCGTCTTTTGACAGCCCTCTGATTGTCATCTATGTTTATGAGCCATGGTGTTTCTGCTCCAGACGTTTACAATCTCAGATTCAATTGTCGTGGAAATCTAAAATTACACAAGCCTCACTTAATCATTTCAAAATATGAATGGCTTTATTTGTCTTTTAAAGAGAATTAACAAGAAAATACAACAAATTAGGGAAAATAACAGTAAATAAATTTTAAGAATGGTTTTGTGAGTTTAGTACTGAGACAATGCAGATTTTCAGTAAGCATACAGACGTTTGATTTCTTTAGTAGGCATACATTTATTAATATTTGCAATTTCAATGTCTATAATATGAAAAAGAATTTTCAGTTTTCTTGGTAAAAGAGTGATTATTGTTTTGAATGTATATGATATTTTGCTAAATACGTTTAGCTGTAAAGACTCAGATAAGGAAGGTAAGGGATACATGGTTATTCCCCCTGGGGGTCTGCTCTCTCTAATTTGCATTTCCTTCATCATCTCTAATGAATTGTTCCCTCTCTTCCCGCCTGTCAGGAGAAGAGTCACCCACAGAACACTCTCCTGAGATTGGAGCCAAGCCACCCCAGCAATCTGGGGGTTCCCACAGAGAAGCAAGCAGCACAGAGACACACGCCCCTGTGTTAGATAGTGAGGTCAGGGACCCTTACTTGTGCGAATCACTTGTAGAAAAGAAAAAGGACATGCATGTACATAGAAGAAAACAAGTGAACTCCTACTGTCGTATATGCAGAGAAAGGCGTGTTCTCCCACTAGTACACACAGGCTATATTTCTGACGGAAAACAAGTAAGATATCGCTGACAGCTTGGAAAACAATAGGCGGCTTCTATTTTCTAAAAAGTCATTGATAGAACTGTTATTATGGAATTAGTGAGACAAGTATTGAGTCCTCCCATTACCATTACAAAAAACTATTGTTACACATAAAAATGTTTTGGTGCATGTTTGAAAATTGGTTCAGTTTTCCCTCAGACTTGATATAGTCCAGTGTAAGGAAAAAGAATAAGCTTTATTTTTAAAAGATATTTACAATAAGCACTAAAGAATAGGGGATTGGTGGTTTCTTTGCCACATGTTTATATTTATGTAAATACTTATGAATATTTATATTCCTTCTTTACATGTGTGGGTATGCTGAGCAATATACCCAAAGTTAGAGCTTAGTCTGTTAAAGATTTTTTGAGAATTTTTTAAAATATTAAAAACTAAATGACCAGTGTATTTGAAGCCCCTTCATCAATTTTGGGATGATCCTAAATTAACTTCATGGGTTTAACTTCATCATTCCAGTATTTTTTTCTTTTTCTGTCATTTGTAAGGTATAGAATTTTACTCTAGTTTAGATATTTTCAGTGTTTTTTGCAAATCAGTTTCAGCCTTATTGTGGCTATGTATTTTAAACTGCTGAGGAAAACCTGTAAAATATCATTTGTTAATTTACGTGAACAAAAAAGTGTTTCCTACCTATACCCCAAACCTGAAAGGAGACTTAAACCAGTAAGAAATAACTTTAAATCATGAACGTTTTATTCTCTGATATTTCGTTTTCCAAACATTTTCATAGGTGCTGGCACATTTGCGTGACCGTTTTCAAAAGCAATCTCTGAATGGCTAAGCCCCTCATTTTTTTTTTCCCTTGAAATTGCACCTTCAAGCATTTTACTCTCTGTCATAGATCCAAAAGCATTTGGCTGGGGCCGGCGGACATCGCTGAGAGGCGGAGGGGCTGCGTTGCTCACACGGAGAGCGGCCTGTGTGTTTCCTTTCTCCTGTGTTCTCCAGCAGGCCAGGGCACGGCGTTGGCCACCTTTGTGCCTGGATTCCACGTACAGCGTGCGGGACGAGTGTCCGGCCTTGCCTGGTCTCTCCACGCGCTGGGACCTGGTGCCCCAGACATTGCCGGTGGATCCCCGGTCACTGGCTGAGGACGGTCTTCCCGCAGAGCAGGCCTAGGCGCCCTCCCGGAGCCTGCGGGCTGCCCTCCACGCCCAGGCACTAGGCCCCAGGCTGCGGGGCGGCCCGCGGCCACTAGATGGCAGTCCACCCCCCACGATGCCGCGGCGACGGCCGGGCCGACAGGGTGCCCCGCGTGCGGCCGCCGAGCAGCAGCGCGGGGGCTTCGCTGGCCCCGCGGCGGGCAGTGTCTCAGCTCTGCCCCGCACGCCTCCCGCCCCGGGGTCACACGGAAACACTGGACGTGGTTCTTCCGAATTTTCAATGATGAAGCCTGCATTTTAGCCACCTAAAGAGAATCAAAAGGCAGTTCTGTGGGGGTGAGGGCCGCTGTTTCAATGCTGTCGGTATCGCATTCGAGAACCATCGCTGTATCCACAAGGTCTGCACTGTCTCGGGGCGTGGGTTGGAAGGAGTTAATGACTTTTATTTGTGTGTTGGAGTGGTAGTTGGATTTTTATTGGGAGCCTTTGACTATTGATTCTCTAAATTTATTTCTGAAAAATGCTTGTTTAGGTTAAAAAATACTTAAAATGATTTGAGAAACTTGTACTATTGTTTGCACTATTTTGCACTATTTTTCTTTCTCCTGAAACATAGGCTTAAACAAATGGGTGAAATATATATGCATATATAACTGAAAGATATTTACTAATATTTACTTAGTAGCATAATAAAACTCATTAGAAGATTTATCTTAAAAACTCTTTGAAGCGTTTGTATACTCCATTTCATAACGATGTGCTCAATATATATATTTTTTTAACGTCAATGCTATCTTGGAAATTAGCAATCTAAAGGGTTCCCCATGTTTACATTATTAAGTATCTACCCTTTGATGACTTTTCAAAGAAAATGACTAAAATTTCATTAATACCATTCTTAGGTTGCAAATCTTCAGTGCTCATAACTGTATACAAAATGTGCTTACATGCCCTGGTCATTCCAATATCATTAAGCAATTTCATGGCTGTTTACAAATTGTGATAACATAGTAAATAATATACTGTGAAATAAATATTATGCCTAATAAAATAGTAAACATAATACTGCATGCAATTTTACTTTATGCAAAATATAAAGTTGCAGTTTACCATGAATCTGATCTGAAAACCTAAAACACTTGTACCATTAATAAAGGCCATTAAACCTTGCACTTGTGTGTGCTTCATGGTGCCCTGGCTTCACAAAGCACGTCTGATGCCCAAAACCATTGATCCAATTGCTACCTGACCAGTTGGCCCTGTGGTAGGTTTTGATTTCAACAACCGAATCGTTGGTGTTCATTCTGCCTCAAGAACCTAAATTGTGCAATGTTTATGTTATCTTCAATTATTTATTTAGAAATCTAAGACTCCCTGGCCGACCTTCTTTTTTAGGGCCATGAAGAGCTCAGGTGGCACCATCATGAGATGAAACGCTGGTCATGTGGATGGTTTTCCCAGCTTCAGATCTTCACTGTTAGGAGGTTTGTGCCCCAAGTTCCCAAATAAAATCAATCCTTTGGTCCTGTGTCATGGAGAATAAAACATAAATACCTCTGTGTGTGCGGGCAGGCAGGTGTGCCTACCGCCAAAGCCTGCTGATGTCTTATGAAGCATCTCTTGGAAGTTTCTTAGCCAAAATATAAAAGAACACAATTTTCACTTTCATATTTCTTTTCAAAAATATGTTTTTATGCAAACCTTTGTTAGGATGTTCTGAGCGGTGCTTTCCTTAACTTTTGAACACTTCCGATCACGACAATCAAACACATTGCTATTGAGGTTTAAATTATGCAGGCGATTTAGGACTTCTGCAAATAGGATTTTTCTCCTACTTAACGGCTAGTCCTTGGCCTTCCTGTGGAAAATATCCCTTTTGGCTTCCATAACATGTACAAACTACCAACCCAAGTATATGCAGTCCTCTGTCCATGAAAATGTCACCGGGACCCCAGTTTGGAGCTGTATGTGGGGTCAACGACAGGCCCCTCCTGTAAGAGTACCCACCTTGTTCCCTGCCACCTACCTGGTCTCTCCTGACTTATCTTTTGAAATTCGCAGCTGCTTAGTGCCTGCCCTGTGCACATGGCGGAGAGCTGTGTTCCTGTCTGCTTTGAGCAGAGCTGGCTGCAGATGCAGACTGAAACCCTCACTGCTTTTAATTCCATCGGTCAGCTGGTCATCTCTTTCAGCCACGGCAGGTGCCTTACTGTACGCCCCATGTCTCCTGTGCTCACAATATTGCTGCCGGATGTCATGTGTAATGCACGTGTAATTTATGAGGAAGGAAAATAGCTTAACTGTGTGTTAAATATGTGTGTGCATGCATCATACATATGTGAAATTTGCAAATGTGTATGTATACTATATAATACATAAAAATCTATCTACATAATACATGTAAGATCCAGTAATGCTTAATGTTCAGTGGACACAGAAATGTTACTTAAGAGATCAATGCTCATAAAATTAGAGTGAGTGCTTACACACACTTGCACTCACATGCCCTCCACACACACATGTGCACACACACTGCCAGCTGACGCTTTCCAAGCGCACCACTGGACAGCAGTGACCTGGGTTGCTCACGTCCCAGCGCCCCTCAGCCAGGCCGTGAAGAGCAGGGAGGCTCCTTTCTGCAGGGTCTCCTTGTTGTTATTCTCCTTGTTGAACAGGGTTCTCAATGACTGTGTTTGCTTCTTAACTGAACCCCAATGGGTGCCATCTATACTTAAAAACAGTATCCCTCAGTGGGCAAACCTGTCAATTCTGCTTGGTGTCAGAGAAGTCTCTGTTCCAGACGCAGATCTCTTTCCCCCACATCCCCATGTCACCCTGTTCCCTAGAACATAGCCTCTTTCCTGCTGTCACTATGTCACATTGCTTCACAAGGTGTCCCAGGGACGCCATTTCTGCCTTTCTTGGCTCCGTCCTCCAGACCAGCGTCTCCTGTTTCTGAGCCGTTTTTGTGAAGCATGGCCGGCTTCAAGTACTGTGAATAGGCGGGAGAGTGCAAGGACCACGCGCAGCTAATTTATTCCACTGCATTTTAAATGCATCTATATCTAAACATATACTCACTCATTTCATTAACCTCTATCTGGTTTAATGTGATGCCTTAATACCATTCTTTTAATTCCTCATGATTTGAGAGAACTAGTTGATAGAGTTTCGAAGTGATTCTGGGATCTGCAATGTTCTGTCTGGTGGACTGTGTAAACCTGGGGACCCGTGGGTGGGTGTTAGGAAAACCTAGAGTGTAGGAAGGGCTTCCGAGGGCACAGCAGACGGGGCTGATCCCCCAGCCTCACCTGAGGAGAGGTAACAACAGGAAATGTGAGAATACATCATTGCTGCCTCTAATGTGTCCTGGTATCACGTTCAATCTCAGGAACCTCAGCCAGGGGCCCATAAAACAATTCTTGCATTTTACATTTTCCTGGTTATGCTGTTTTATTTCACTCTTTTGGAAAAATATAAACATAATTTACAGAAGTTATAATTCATACATATGTGTTTTTGTGTATATATACTGGGGAGTGGGTGCCAAAAAATATGTACAGATGACTTGTATTCATCTTCTGTTATCAGTGTACATTGAGTATTACACTTTTAATACAGTTTTTCCTTTCTAAAATGTGTATACTTTTTTTGGCACCCTCTGTATAAACATATATAAATAACACACATACAATATATAAATATAATATACATATAATAATGTATTTATATATTATATATTGTATTATGTATTATTTACATAGGCACATTATAAACAGTGTGTCTATGCAAATATAAATAATGTGCATATATATATATATATATATATATATATATATGACTTGTGTATTGCAATATATGTCATTTTGTTTATAATTAACTTTTACCAGAGTAAAAATAAAAGTAAGGTGTATAGTGAAAAATCTGATACAATCCTAAAATTAGAAATTTAAAAATGTATCTGAGGCAAAGGTTGCCTTAGGTTGTTAGGCGGGAGGGGGGTGAACAGGTGGAGCACAGAGTAATTTTAGGGCCACGGAAGTCTAGTGCTAGTAGTGCTAGTATGATGATGGACGTGTCACCTTATACATTTGACCAAACGCAGAGTGTCCAGCACTTAGAGGGAACCATAATGCAAACTCTGCAGTGTGGGTGACCACGACGTGTTGACGTAGGGCCACTGATTGTAAGAAACGCTCCATGCTGGTGGGTATGGTGATGGGGGAGGCTGTGCGTGGATGGGCAAGGGCTTATGGGAACTCTCTGTGCCTTCCTCCCAATTTTGTTGTAAAGCTAGAATGAAACTCTTGTAAAGAAATGAAAGCTTTTGAAATTTAGTCTAGCTCTCTTTTATTTTATTTTATTTTTTTTTTATTTTTTTTTTTTTTAGTCTAGCTCTCTTTTAATGATATGTTTTCAGAGCTCAAGGAATGGCGTGGAAGTCCACTTGGGATGCCTTTGCGTCACAGACTGTACTGCCCTTCCTCCTCACCCGTGTGACCTCAGGGTCTCTGTGGGCAGAACATGTGCAGGTTCCATCAGTGACGCCCCCCCCCAGGTGTGCAGAAGGTGGGCCCCTGAGGGCTAGCCAAGGAACGGTGCGTGGCAGGTGGCTGCCTCTGAGTGGGGGTGTCCTCCAGGGTGAGACACAGAGGGACAACCAGGAGTTGGAGGGCGAAGGGCCCCCCTTCCAGCAGCTGGATATTCTGTTCCAAGTCCTAGTTGAGTGACAAAGGGGAGAAGCAGTATTCCATCCCTTCTCCCCATGTCTACTCCACTTTATTTCGTGTTGTGACTTTACCAACAGGCAACCTGGCCAACAAAGCCACCTGGACAATAGACACCCTGTCCCCTCTAGAGGACTCGTCAGTGTCTCCACCTGTCAAAAGACAAGGTAAAAACACAAGTGTGTGTGAGCATCCATAAGTGCCAGCCAAGCCCTACACCATGAACTGTAAGGTCTGAGGGCGAATATTTCCATGAGAACTGTTTGCTTTCCTTGTTCTACAGATGACCAAGACTGCAGTTACCCATCAGCTATAGAACCTGTGAGGAGGGCACAGAGCTAACCAAGTACACAGAGCTTGGTGTTTCCTCCAGGGCAGCAGGGTCTGAGGACTCTCCAGGCTGGTAGCATTCCTCCAAGTTTGCTCTTCGGGATGAAACGATGCCACGTTCAGGGTGGCCTCAGAGGGTACGTGCTGCCAGGGGACGTATGACCTAGAACCCCACACCAACCATCGTATTCCTTGTAACAACGACAAATGACCCAGTATCTTGTAAAATGAAATTGAAATCTGCAGTGAGGCAGCACGTTTGCTATTAAAATTATTTTTTTCTTTGCGATGGAGTAAAATGATTTTTTCTTTGTGATGGAGCACTGGCCGTCCAGTCATTTGTGAATTGCAATTAAAATCTGAAGCCGGAAGCACTTTTGCAATTAAAACCGGCTTTTTTTTTTTAAAATTCTGCGCCAATCTAGATAATTAGGAACTAAAATGCCCATTTATTACACATTTGGACGTGTATGAGGAAATAATTTGAAATTTATTATTCAAGATATTCTGTTTGTAACAAGGAATATGCTAAATGCTATGGCAAAACAAATTGTTTTCATATTCCATATGATTGAACCCACTTAAAAAATAATCGGTATTAGGTAGTCACCAGTGATTTTTTTCTTTATTTTTACCACCACTCCCCCCCCCCCCTTTTTTACTCTTCGTTTTAATGGTAAACTGTAATGGTACTAAAGTAGTTAGACTACAAATAAAACATGACCAATATTTATCTTAGGGCATCACTCAGACGGGGATTTTAATTCGCTCATCACATAACCACACTTTCTCAATCAGTTTGTAATAGAACTGTAATTAAATTCCACTAGTGAGAAGTTTCAAGAAGCATGAGGATTATCTTCAGTACGTCAAGATAGTTAAAAGTACCATTCTGAGAATGCTTTCCTGGAGAGAGTGTGGAATGACAAAGAGGGACGAAAGCCCTCGTGACGGAGATCATCCCGCCCTGGAGACCAGAAGTGTCCAGTGGGCAGGGGACATAGAAGATATTGCTGTTGGCCGCCATCCTTAGATGGTGATGGATCGTGGGCACCGGTGTCCTCACGAGCTTCTTTATACGGTTCAGAACATTCAGATTCTGATGATGGGGCAAGCCCACCTGAACACAGCTGCACACTTGCTCCGAGTAACACTCGTGTAAAAATCTGCAGAGCTTTGATTTAAACTTTGCACGTTTACTAGTCGTTTCTCTTCCTCTGATCCCTCTGCAAGGGAAGTCACACTGCAGGCGATGGCTTCTGGGTCTGGTACTTGGGAAGGTCGTGGGGAACCCTGCTGTGTAAGCTGTGCTGAGGGCGGACCAAACACCGCCCAGGGTGACCCC
The DNA here is from genome assembly GCF_964194185.1 of Rhinolophus hipposideros. NCBI lineage: Eukaryota > Metazoa > Chordata > Mammalia > Chiroptera > Rhinolophidae > Rhinolophus > Rhinolophus hipposideros. The sequence continues at coordinate 1,329,263 of NC_138063.1, read as the reverse complement.
ACGCTGTCCGCGCTGCTGCCAGAGGCATGGCCGTCCTCCCTGTCTGAGTCAGACATTCTGGGCTCGTCATGCTCTGTTTTCAGACCCCCACATTTGCACGTGGTCTTCCACACCTAAGTCACTTATTTTGGCCTCTGGGTCTCCTTTCCTCATTTGTCTGTGAAGGCGTTCTGCCAGGTGTTCCCTAGGCTTTGCTCTGGTTCCACAGGCATGTGGCTCTATCTGGGCATGTTTTGTGGTCTCTTGCTGAGACCATGAGTAAGTGGGGTCACTTGAGTGAAGCATGCATTTCTCTCTTTGGTGTATTTGCCAGAGGGGGAAATATTTAAGAATAGGTACTCCCAAGTAACCCCACATTACATCCTTAGACCCCTGAGTTTACAGAGACTTACCACTGGGAGCAGTTAGAGACAGAAAGGTGGGGTGGGGAGGAATCGAATAAGAAATGTACAGAGCCAAAGAAGATGCTATGAATGAAACCTAAGCCACCAGGTCGTGGGACACAGCAGTGGCTGTCACCAGCCAATGAACGTGGTGCGCACACGAGGGGACTCCTTGAAATGAATGTGCAGAACTCACAGGTGTAATGCAGGCTGGCTGCACGGTGCACAGCACACAGGCCTGGAGCTGGCCTCTCAGCGGTGCTGGACAAGGGTGGCGCAACCCGCGCACAGGAGCCAGCATGCCCCGCGACAGTAGCGATGTGTCCTACAAGCGTTTCTTCACCGGGTTGTCTTATCTTGCTCTGAATGTATGGAATTAGAAATACAACACTGAGTCCCTGATTTGCTAAATCTGCCCATTAACATTAAAATAGTTTGGTTCCTAACTCTTATTTCATCGTTTTCACTTTGTTACTAATGACTTCTCCAGGCGTATATTTGTATCATAATTTTTTTGTTGGGATAAATGCACATATCCTAGACGTTACCCATTTGAAGTGTACAGTGCAGTGTTTCTAGTGTGTTCACAGAGTTGTGCAACCATCACTACAATCTAATCCCAGAACATTTTCCTCACCCCGAGACACATGCCACACCCCTTAGCAGTTGCTCCTTGTCCCCTCCACCCACCCCTGATTACTCCTAATTTACTTTCAGTATCTACGGATTTGCATATTCTGGATAGTTCACATAAAAGGAATCCTAAATGACTTTTATTTGTCATTTCTTCTATTGCTCTGGTTTTCTTGAATATCTAGCTTGATTTTGCACACGACTGTTTTTCATCGTTCTTCACTTTCTTCTCTCTGTGGAGCCAGCTTGCTTACTTCCTGTTATTTGGGGTTTCTCTAAGGCTGTTGCTCTCATGAGCTCACCCCATATCAGTGGTGTGCTGGTGTTTCTCTGATAGACTACTCTCTTCTGCTTCCAACTGGAATGTGGGTCTGGCGCACTCTGACAGCAGCTCATTCTGGGTGTGGGCCGACATGCGGCACCATGCCTGGTCGGTGAGGGTTCCAGGGACTGTGAGCCTTCCTTGGGTGACTTTTCAATGTCCATCCTTCTTGTAAAAGAGACAGCCTACCCCTAAATATATTTCCATCCAAACACCCCCTTTGCACACACATGAAAATTTCAGAGATTGATAGAATATGAAGTGTAGGGGGAGAAATACTTCTCCTAACAGAGGAAAATAACAAAGTTTAAAGTATAGGCCACTTAGCATTCTTTTAGGATTTCCTGAGTGGGAATAGTTAGTGATATCTATCTAAATCAAAGGCTTGTTTCTCGTGCTTTCTCTTAAGAAAAATAGAAGAAACGATAAAGGAATATGGGCATAGACAACAAACGCATGCTTGTTTAAGCCTCTGAGGCTGACTTTCTGGGATGTGGACGTTAGTACATGGTGGATGCTCTACACTCATCAAATTTCTATCAATACTAATTTGCTAATATCAATAATAATCTGTTTCCCAGGGGATCGGTGCTCCCAGGCGGGGCGATGGGCTCTGATAGCTCCCCGAGCTCTTCAGCATCAGTGCCAATAAAACTGACTGCTGCTCTCAAGCTATTGACAGTTATTAAAAATGACCTTGATGTAATTTCATGCCTATCAAAACAAAGAGCATATGCCGAGGATTAGCAGAGCTGCAGCGAGGGGGGGTGCCGGCCGCCCAGAGCCCTGGGCAAGGCGCGCTGGCCTCGGCCGGCTGTCGGTTTTCTCAGCCTCTCCTTCCTTCTTTCCCTGGAATAACGTCTGCTCCTGGCTGGAGGCACCTGCTCCCCGAAGGTCTTAATTGGAGCCGTTTGGAGCTCCTCGTGTTTTGCAAAGAGCTGTCACAGTGCATCATCTCAACAGTTAATGTGGTTAAAAATATCATAAGCACTGCTGAGGACCTTTGGACACGGAGCACATCTGGTCAATACGTCCCGATAGATGTGCTCACTCCTGGTGGACAGAAGGCAACAAGTCACACACTCTCCCACTTTTCTACCCCTTTGTAAGGGCAACGATCTGGCCCATTTTAAAAAGCCCACTTTCCTCTCGAGCTGCATCTTAGGACTTCATGGCAGTTTTAACAGACAATCCTTATGTGCACATTTGAAAAAATAGAGTGTGAATACTAATAGCCAAATAGTTTATTAATAATCGTAACACAGAAATGCATCCTTTCTCTCTCTACACACAGAATAATGGTGCAGAAGCAAACAGATAATGGAGCCTAAAACAGATCACTTTTTAAGAACACTAACTGCTTTCAGATGGATGTGTTGAGTGACTTCTATGTGGAAGCTAAAAAGTACAAGTGAAATCATGCAATATTTACCTTTCTCTGACTTACTTCACTTGGCATCATACCTGTAGATTCATCCATGTTGTCTTAAATGGCAGGGTTTCATTCTTTTTTTATTGCTGAGTAATACTCCCCTGTATGTATGTACCACACCTTCTCACCCATCCATCCATCGATGGATTCCTAGGTTGTGTCCGTATCTCGGCGATTGTAAATAGTGCTGCAATGAATAAACGAAACAAAACAAAAACAGACTAATGGAAACAGAAAAAAAAAGGCGGGCAGGGGGTGGTAGATGAGGGTAAATGGGGTAAAATATATGGTGATGGAAGGAGAGCTGACTCTGGGTGGTGAACACACAATGGAATTTATAGATGATGTATTACAAAATTGTACACCTGAAACCTATGTAATTTTACTAACCATTGTCACCCCAATAAACTTTAATTTAAAAAAAAAAAACTTCCTGCTCTACCCAAAAGAAAACTTTAATAAATAGAAAGTCAAAATACAAAAAAAAAAAAAAAAAAAAAGAAAAGAAAAGAAGAATTTAAAAGTAAAAAACAATTGAAAATGATAGTTTAAATCCCAAATTAGCATTTATATTCATGTTTGGAGTCTTTAATTGGTTCTGTTTTATTTCCAATGTTTTACCTCCAGGACCCACTTTTATTGAAAGAAGACTGGCTTCATGTTCATATGAATTTCTTGATTAATTGGTGGTACTTTGGTCATTGGCTCTCAAAACCTGAGCTTTCACTGAGCTCTGAGAATATGGCTTTCCACATATAAATCTAGGGATGGAAAACAGCGGGAGTTCCGGTTGTTATAGCATACTTTTAGCAAAAACTGGTGGAGGTTACCAGCTGAGAGAGAGGTTGAATCTCAAATTTTGTTAACATAGTTTTAAAAGGGAACTGTACTTTATGGAGGACTGACTTTGTATAGGACACTACTTGGGTGGTACTTTAACAATTGTTATTTACCTTTGAACAAAGAACACTCACAAATGAGAAAGGTAAGGCACAGAGATGTTAAACATCAGAAACTATTCAATGGTAGATTTGGAGTTCAAACAGGAATTTCTGAATTAAAACCTTTTTTTCTAGAAAGATCCATAGGAAAAGAAACTCATTATCTCGGTGACATTTAGCTGCACATCTAAACCTCACGGGACACGTTCCTTGTCCTCTGACCAGGTTAAGCCAGCTGACCTGTCCTTAGAGTGTCACTGGCCGCTGGCGTACACTGCACCTTAGGTTCAACACCTACTCATTTTGAGCACCCACTGTAGATAACGTTCTAAAACTAGAGGCAAGACAGCAAAGAAAAAAGATAGAAACTTATGAGGAAGATAGAAACATAATGGAGGAAATCAAACAGTAAAACATATAAATAAATGGTATATTCTGTTTTCTCTAGAATAAAAGCCCTATAAGGGCAGGACCAACTTCTGGCTTGTTCACCCCTGGATCTCCTACCTAAAATGAGCTCACTACAGGTAGGTACTAAATAATAGTTGATTAGTGTCCTTTTCATAAATGAAAGACAATGCTGGGATGTAAAATTTGAATGCCCTTTAGAATACAAATAAAGTAGCATAGGGTATTTTATTTAGTCTTTCTTTAGATATCTCCTTTATTTTAAAGAATTACATTTACTAATATGTATTTAGTGATCCCATTTTATATTCCATTTTCAAAATAAATAATTAACATATTTGGCAGCAGTTGGTTTTTATTGTCTTTTCTCCTTAAGGAGATTTTCTATCATCTATCTATCTACCTATCTATCATCTATCTATCTATCTATCCAGTCATATATTAAAATGTCAGTTTTGGAATTAGATGGCATATATTAAAAATTCTGATCAGCTTGTCAAATATTATTCATTAGCAAATAAGAGAAGGATATTTTTGGCATGACAACAGGATACCTGTTTTCCAAGTTTGTGGTTTAAAAGCAAAGGTCTTGGGTGAGAGTGTGTTTCATGATAATGACCTGTATGTCAGATTGGTAATAAAAAGTACAGGTTACCAGGCTCATGTTTCATAATCCATTGTGTCACCTTAGTTTGCACCCATCCAATACTTCTGAATGAATATGTGACGTGTGATTGATAATTTGTCCTCATACGACTAATTGTCAAATGCATCTCGACAGAATACTGACCGCTCCCACTGCATCTTGATGTCATCCCTGCATAACATGAAGGAGAGAGACACATTTGTACCTTGCACTTCAGATAATGGATCCTCCTCCTGGCTCCTGACTGGCAGAGGGTATCTTACCATTGCGTTTAATCATCTTCGGGCATACACACACACACACACAGGCACACACAGACACACACAGTTTCACACGTGTGAAAACACCGAACACCCCTGAAAATGGAGCCCATCTTCTGAGAACTGACAAGCTGAAGTAGTATCAGCATCAGCGTGAGCCAAGCCTGCTTTCACCTCCCGTGGCTCAGCAGTAAACTAGACTCTTACAACCCAGTACACATTGCTAAGGTACAGTGCCTTACAGGAAAATTTGCATGATGCATTTATCATTTTTGTCCCCAATACCCAGAAAAGTATCTGAATGAATAACAAGTATTTCAACAGGACAGGGGGTTGACCTTCAACAGTTTGTCAATTTTAGCTCCTTCCTGAGGGAGAGAAGTGGCCCAGGCTCTCTGTTACGTCACGTAGGTTTCACAGTGTGTGTTTCCGCCTGTGCTCTGTTTTGGGGGAGAGGACACTGAACGTCACTGGCCCTTCTCTCTGAACCGTCAAACACTCCTCCTTGGCCGTGGCTGCCTGTGGGCACCTGCCAGCTGCTTACCCAATGAGCATGCCCTCCTTCTGTGCCCAACACTGATTTCAATGTGGAAGCAACATGCCTGCGATGGCTAATTGTATGTGTAAACTTGGTTAGGCCGTGGTACTCAGATATCTGGTCAGTTGTTGAAATCACATAAAGTGATTAGGTACATTTTAAAAAGATCCTTATTTGATACTAGAGTTAATTTGTTCTAGAATTTCAAAAGGATAGCTGTTGCATATGGAAGGTAAGAAGGAAGGGAAGAAGGAAACAAACAAATAGAAAAGGATGTTTTAAACAGCAAATTCAATGCAACCAAAAAGTAAATCTATGAACTGGAAGACAGATCAAACAGTAAAATATATAAGTTACTCATAATAAGAAACAGATTGACAAGGTAAGAGAAAATGAAAGAGAAATTGAGACAGGAAAGATAAAACAGCAAGGTCTAATGTCAATATCCCAGAAAGTTAGAATAGAGACTGAGAAACAGGCAATAGTAATAATACTTCTAGTAATGACTAAGACCTAGCCTCCATTTTAAAGGTATTATTCTAAGTACTTTATGGGTTTTAACTTATTTATTTCTCATACAATGTTTATAATATTTATAAATTATAATCCTATAATCTTTGTAAAATTTTAAAGGTAGGGGGACATGACCAAGGCCAGAATGTTCTTGAACCATAAAAGCAGGTTTTCGGTTAGGAACATCTGACTCTAGAGCTTGCACTCTCAACCACCCTTTGGACTGTTTAGGTTTAATTATTCAATGCAGAAATGACTATAAAATGTTCCAAAGTCTTTGAGAAATCTTCTAAAGAGCCTGCAGCTTTCAATACATCTAAAACTGTTCTAAAATTAAATGTTTGTTTAAAATGTAAAGTAGGTAAGACAGAAGTCAAGTGTGGAAGCAGGTGAGGAGGCAATGAAGAGTGGATTCACGTGAGGTCTTTGCTTCAGAAAGTGGAGCCAGGAGAATTGGGTAAAGATTTGAGAATCACACAAGTTAAAAGCCAATACTAGAGGAAATAACAAAAGTGGTGTGTGTGTGTGTGTGTGTGTGTGTGTGTGTGTGTGTGTGTGTGTGTGTGTGTGTATGTGAATGAAATAGAATATGTATTATATATATTTGAATGCACCATGGTATTACGTGCGAATTACGTTATGTATATAATACATAAAATATAAATATATAAAACTATAACGCTAAGCCTACATTTGTCATCATAAAAATTCAATAGGCCATGTCTGCATTAAATACACAAAAATGTGTCGGAACATTATTCAGCAGTATGAAGACATCTACCAGAACTAAAGCAGAAGTCTGAGTAGTGGTACCCTGCAGGGGTTGGGGTACACAGGAATGAGGCAGAGCGTGCTGCTTCTCATGACAAGCTCTCAGATAACATTTGATATGCTTATTTCAGTAATGTGTGGTTTTATTAGGTTGATGCATACAAAGCTGCCATTTGTGTAGATAAAAAAGCACAGTAGAATATTGCCAATTTCAGATATTTCTACTTAGCTTAATAATGTTTCAGGCAAACTCACAGAGGAAGAGAGCCCATTCCTGGAGTTAACCAGGACCAGACCTTACAAGTGAGGCTCTTCTGATTGAAGACGTGTCACGTTACACAAGCAGAGTTTTCCCATGGAAAACTGAGTTCTTAGGAAAGAACATTCCATGGAGCTGTTTTCTCTAAGTTTTCATAGCTGTCAAACCACATATTTAGTGGAGTTCTTTCCTGAATTTCCTTAAGAATTTATCAATTTAAACATACTCTTGTATTGTTACGATCTCATACCTATTTCTAACTCTCAGATAATTTTAAAAATTAATTGAATGGTGATGAACATTTAGAAAGAAAATTCCGTAGTTTTAATATGATTAAAATAACCCTATTCATTTTCTGCAACACCTGCCACTCAGAGGATGATGTATTTATATTCGGCCAGGCTCCATAGAACTCATGATTAAATTACTCAGTCATTCCCCAGTCCTGATTCAGACGTTATTTGTCACCACACCCTCTGGTCTGCTATGAGTAGCTGCTTGATAAATGGCAGTCATGTTCATTTAAATTAATTTGCTATACTTAACATTTGCCTCAGAACTTGGTTATTCCATTTCAATTATTTATATCGTCTACTTTCTGCACAGACCACTTTGGGTGTGTTCATTTTTTCCTTCTTTTTAGTGAGCTGCCAAATATTGATTTTGTGAAACAAAGGTATACACTTCTTTAAATGATGTAATTAGGAGCTTTGATTCTTCCTGGAAATTCTAGTTTAGACCCTGACTTTGGACGCAGTGCAGGCCGTCACGCCCTGCCTTTTGCCTCATTCGCTCACCCTTCCTGGCATCCCACCACTTTCGTTCTGAGGATCAGCACACTATAACATGGATGAATCTCGAGATTGTGACACTAAGCGACATAAGTCAGACAGGAGTAAAGAACCCTATGATTTCACTGATACGTGGGATATAAAACTGAAAACAACACAGGAACAAGACAAACAAATGAAGAAACAAAACCTCATAGACACAGACAACAATTTAGTCGTTACCAGTGGGTAGTGGGGGAGGGGGTGGTAGATGAGGGTAAACAGGGATCAACTACATGGTGATGGAAGGAGAACTGACTCTGGGTGGTGAGCACACGATGTGAGATATAGATGATGTGATACAGAATTGTACACTTGAAACCTATGTAACTTTACTAACAATTGTCAAACCAATAAACTTTAAAGAAAAAAAAGAGGTAAGTGAGCGTTTGGGTAACGTGTTTTGCTTCTGGGAGGAATAGAACAGCAGGGTGGGGTTGTAGGAATACCAGTCTCACAGTTAGCACGGACCAGATCTGGGTCAGCTGCACCCTGCCAGCTGGCAGGGGACGTTTGGATAAGTCACTTTCAAATACCTCAGCTGTTCACCTGTGAAGCAGGGTCTGTGTGTTGCCAATTGTTTAGTTCTGTCCAAGGGTCCAGATGTTAAGATCCCATAAGTAGGAGATCGGCCCACTGCTCTTGTCTGACTGTAAGAAACTTACTGGAGGTCCCACAGCACATCATGGAGACTGCACCAACCCCTGACTGGCACCGTGAGCCACGTGGTCTTCCGCCAAGGTGATTCTGAAATAACATCTGAAACTCCCAAAGCCATCTCCAAATGAAGCAGTCGTACGTTTTAGAAAGTGGGCCGCACTTTGTAAACTTCTGGAATCACTCCCACGTACAACCCCACTCCATTAAGAAGTTATAAGACAACCATTTAACTCACCATCAAAAACTGAATTCCCTGCCAACTTCATTTTCGCCCCCAGGTTCCCAGTGGCCGGGTCCTTCTTAACCCGTAATGACTGACCTGCAGAATGCTGATGAGATACAGCCCATTGCAAGCACAGTGCTCCTGCATTTGCCGTTTCAGGAACTGGTGCTGATACAAGCCTCTTACGCTCTTTGGGTCATTTGCTGATCAATGTCTGATTTTGAACACACACGCATGAATTTCTCAGCTCTGCTCTTAAACCTTTCGTCCAGTTGTGGAATCTGAAAATGTCCCGGAATCTTCCACACACACACTAGTAGGAATGAATTCCCAGGGTGACCTGGTCGTGAAACACACAAACGTGGTCAACTCCCGAAGTCAAACCCATGCCGGTGTGAGAAAACTCACAGCGTTTTCTGTTCATTCCATTGCCGTGGATTATAGGTGATTGGTTACCATTGTGACACTTACACCGTTATTGTATCAGGCCTTGGAACTATAGAACAGTGGAATTAATCGGTTGGTTCTCACAGATTTGAATGAGCAAAACAAAACAGTTGGTTTATGTGTTGTGGCATTTTTGCAACAACCTGACTGCAGGTTTGCAGTTGTGGTATTTGCTGTCAGGTTACTTTTAAAAGATATTTATTTGGCTTTTAAAGAACCTCTGATAATTTCTACATACACTTGTTTTTAAACAATCCATATGGTAAAATGGGACTCCTAACTTCTCAGGTATAGATTATTCATAAAATCACCAGGCAACAATTTGCATCTTTAAACCTCTTATATACATAAGGGAAAATGTGCCTTATGCAAATATGGCTTTATACAAAGTATACATTAAGAAAGAGGCCACTGGTTTTTCTATTTCCTGTTTCCTTTATTTCCAATCTATATTATCTCTTTATTTCTGCTTGCTTTTGGTTTATTTTGCTATTCTTTTACTAGTTTCTTAAAGTGTAATATTGAATTATTGATTTGAGATTTCTTTCTTTTTTAATGTAGGCATTTACAGTTATAAATTTTCCTTTAAATGATGCTTTAGCTGCTCCCCGTAATTTTTGTTGTGTTATTATTTTTTTAAATTCTCATTTATCTCAAAATATTTTCTAATTTCCCTTGAGAGTTCTTCTTTTTATCCACTGATCATCTATAGTTCTATAGTGTTCATTTCCATATATACGTGAGTTTCTAAAATTTCTGTCTGTTGTTAATTTCTAACTTAATCTCACTGTAGTCCGAGAACATAGCTTTTACAATCAGTTATTTTCAATATGTTGAGACACGTTTTATGGTCTAGCACACGATCTCTCCTGGAGACTGGTCAGTTGTCCTCGGCATGGAACGTCACGTGGGACAACAGTGAGGTCTAGTTGCTAATAGATATACCCAAATCTCCTATATACTAGTTACTAGCTTTCTCTATTTATTAGTCAAAGTAGCTTTTTAAAGCCTCCAACTATTATTGAATTCCTATTGCTCCTGTCAATCCTGTCTGTTTTTCTTCATGCATTTTTAAATCCTGATGGTGGATGTTTATAATTGTCATATCTTCCTGTTAAATCAACACTTTTATCATTACAAAATGTCCCCATTTTTCTCCAGTGAAGTTTTTTTTGTATAAAGCCTTTTTTTTCTAATATTAAGATATTATTCCAGTTCTCATGTGGCTACTGTTTGTGTGCTATGTATTTTGCACCCTTTCCATCAGTCTATTTGTAACCTAAAGTGTATCTTGTGAACAGCATATTTTTGGCTCTTTGCATTTTCTCCAGTCAGGTGGTGTGTTCTGTTGGTCAGTCTGTTCACGTTTAACGGACTGTTGACATATTTATACTTTCTGCCATTATTTTGCTATTTGTTTTGTATTTGTCTCATACCCTTTTATTCTCTTCCTTCTTTATACCCTTATTTTTATTAAGTAGATATTTTGTAATACACCATTATAATTTCTCTTTTGATGTTTTAAATATATTTTTAAGTTAATTTTTTACCGATTGCTATACGGATTATAATACACAACTTTTATTTCTCAGATGCTGAATTGATTAAGCTTCAGGAAAACAAGAATCAGAAGAGAAATGATTTGATACTATTCTTATGGGTCCCCAAACCAAAACGTACACTCCAGATGTACATGGAAATGGGGTGAGGTGGGCTAAACGGTTCAGCCCAAGAGTCTCCCCTCTGGCCTCCCTCCTCAGCCCCCAGACTCTGAACCCCACCAAGAGGTGAGTACAGTTACTTAATGGGCTGTCCCACACTTAGTGCCTAAGTCACGCTTATAAGATAGCGGGCTGTCCAGATCGGTTGAAAACAGGTTTTCTCCATTGCTTTAAGATTTTAAATGTCTTTGTCCCAAAATTTTATAGATATTCATCCACACTTCTTTGGGAATGCAGATTTGCACATGTGGGAACATTCGTCAATTTATCTGGAGTTAATTTTTCTGTGTGGTATGATAAAAGGATCTCTTGGGGTTTTGTTGTTGTTGTTGTTTTGTTTTGTTTTCCTCAAAAAAATTTACTCTAGAACTAGTTTTGAATATTTTGTCTGTGACATAAAGAAAAATTCCACAGTACTAAATGGAGTAAAGACACTTCAATCATGTAACCTTCAGACCTATGTTATTGTGAAGTCAATAAAAATCAATAATTTTCAGTCTGTACTAACAAAAAGGGCACAAAAGTAAAGTATAGTGAATTTTATACTGTATGTATATTTAGCCAAGTACAAGCTAAAAAAATTTTAAGAGTCACGATCTTATTATTTCTTAATACATCTATTCCTAACCATCTCCTATGAAAAACAAATGAAGAAACCTCAGATAATCAGGACTTAATTTTCCCACCGTTTGACAACCAAGGCTGGCCAGGGCACAGGTACCACTGTCCACATGGGTTACAGTGGATTTTGCAATATCTTGGGGGCAAGTGTCTTG
>NC_138063.1:1260000-1315000 GCF_964194185.1 Rhinolophus hipposideros | reverse complement strand
GCAAAATATATAAATGAATATCTGCCAATAAAAGAACAAACAGGAATAAAAACATAACCATGATCTACTTTAAGGAATCCTAATATATAGTTTAAAAGTTAAATGTATGTATTAATTAAGATCTAGTTAATCAGTTTAAAAAAAGGCTTCTTTGTTTTTCACAAAACTCATCATGAAAAGACTTTAAATACTGAGCTCCTCAAATGCACATGACCTCATGTTAAAAATGGGTGTTCTCTCTGTCTCTCTTTCTGTCTCTGTCTCTTTCTGTTTCTCTTTTACTCTTTATTTAATTTTAATTTCCCATTTTAGCTTAGATGACTGCCTGTCTCTTTTCTTGCATGTATGCAATTTTTCTCTGTTTTCAATTTATCTAAGAACTCACTTCAGGAAATGAGTATCAACTTGATTGAATGACTTTCCAGCCCAGACTGGAAGTGGCATGGGTGGGACCCACTTCCACATGGTGGTAACATTTTGACATGCGTCCTTTTTAGAAATATTTTCATGAATGTCACATTACATCAGAGTCTGTTCCAAGCAAAGGTAGAATAAGAAAGAGTCACTAAATCTTTTTAAAAGCTTGACGGGAAAGCACTTCCATTTAGTTGCATTTACATGGTGGAAAACAAAAAGGAAAGAAAAAGAGATGGTAGAAGCCATCACATTGATGATAGGTTTTGATATAAAACAGCAAAAACAATAAAAGAAGCATAATTTTCCCAGTCAGATGGAATTACTAGAACAACAAATTTGAAGGAAATCAATAAGATCATTTATACATGACGTATTTGCAAATTTAATTACTTGTCATCCAATGTTTCTCAAATGCCAGTTACCAGTGAAACATTATGGCATCCTGGTCACAGCTGGGGCTCCCAAGTTAGTGAAATTTCCACCATACTAAAGGTGATTCCTTACAGTGTCAACAATTTATTGAACTAAGATCACTTAAACATATTCCTACTACAAACCCCTAGAAAGGTTAGATGAAATGCTAGATAAAATTATTTTAATTGTAATGATGATCTTATGAAAATAGAGGAGGCTCTTTAGGTACTAGCGGGAAGAAAGAGCTAAAAATCAACTCATAAACATGAGAGCTGGTGCTGGGACCCTTGACTGTGGGTCATGGTGATGGTGGAGGTGGTAGAGGTGAAGGTGATGGTGGTTGTGGTTATTATTCAGCTCTCATTGGCTGTGAAGATATAGAAGATGAAGTCTCCAGCTTACCTAGATGGCAAGCTGGAACTGAGGCAATTGCTTTTGCCAGAGCCCATTAAAGGTTACAACTTTAGTAAAATTGTTGGCCAGAAAAAAGTATGATAGTTGACTCAGAGGAACAAAAATGAAATTCTCCGCTTCTTCCAGGCTGTGGGTGAAAGCCAAACAAAGGATTCTCTTGAGAATTTGAAACCATGGATCTGCATTTCTCATGGATTGGGTGTTTGAATTTATTCTACTTACTAAGTTGAAAAAATATCATGATAATTGATGCTGGGCCAGTAATAACTGTACATAATCAAATAAAGAAAACTCTCTGAGGTACATGTGCACAAACCAAGCTATAAATAATTGGTACAAAACCCAAGTCTACTTCAAGATGAAAATACAGTTAAAATTGAAAAACTCACTATATTGGTATAACATAGCAATATCACAGCAGACACACCAACATTAAAAAACAAAATAAAGAAGTTCTAAACAGTAAGGTAACACTCAGGAGAGACATTTAAAGTAACTGTTTAGAAGACTATTTCAGTCTCATCACTTGTATTCAGCAGTGTACCAAAGATTCTAGGCAAGAAAAAAAAAAATGAAAACGTCCATATAGGAAACTGTAAAGTAAAATTCCGAGGACAACACAATGATCTATGTAGAAAATCTGCTGAAATCCACCAAAAAAACAAGCAGAACTGACACACAATTTTAGTAAAGTTGCAGGATAAATGATTAATACACAAAAATCCATTCAATTTTTATATCCTAGCAATGAATTGGAAATTTAAATAAAAATAATATGTAGAATAGCATCAAAATTAGGAAATTCTTAGAGATAAATTTGACAAAAGATGTGTAATACCTGTAAACTGAAAAAGCTGCTGGAGAAATTAAGATATTTAAATGCAGAGTTATACACTGTTCATGCATAGGAAGTTTCAATGGCATTAAGATGTTGATTCTCCTCAAATCAATTTATAGATTTGACACATTTCCAATCAAAAGCCCATCAGATGTTTTGTAGAAATTAACAAGCTGATTCTAGAACCCACGTGGAAATACATGCGTGGGTCCTAGAACAGCCAAAGCAAATTTATAAGGAAGAATTGAGTTCGAATGCCAGCGTTAACTGATTTCAAGGCTTATTACAAAGGTACATTGATCAAGACAGTGTAGCATTGCTACCAAGATAGACAAATAATAGAACAGAAAACCACATCATTTAAAAGTAACTCTAAATGAACCACAGAGTGAAATGTAAAACTGAATGCTGTAAAGTTTATAGAAGAAAACAAATCCATCTCAAGGTCCTTCATTAATCACCCTTGCAAACTTCCCAAGGACATGTAAGGTGACATATTTAAAGTTTTGGGGATTATGACATGGATTTCTGTGAGGACCATCATTCTACCTACTACAAAACTCGATGGTCCCATTTACATAAAATTCTACAAAAGAAAAATGAATCTGTAGTGACCAAAAGCAGACCAGTGGTTGCCTAAAGTCGGGGCAGACAGCCCGAGGAGCAGAGGGAGGGGACAAAAAAGGGGAAACTTGTAGGTGATCACTGTGCTCACTGTCGTGACTGGGGTGAGGTGCCTATGAAAACTTATAAAACCACGTAACTTACAATGTGCAGTACTTTGTATGTCAACAACACCTCAAAAATGTAAAGTAAGTGCATTCTTGTATAAAACATCAGAACATTAAAAAACCAATAAATTGTTTAGGGGGAAAAAGAAGATATTATAGGAATGAATCAAAACTTCAAGGACTAAGTAATGTTAATTACAACTGAACACAAAAATCAATGGCGAGATTAAATATCAAATTAGACAAGTCAAAGGAAAATTAAGAACTTGAAAATACAATGTGAAGAAATTGTATTGTAGACAGTACATAGGAGAGAAAAGATAAACAGTTTACAAGAGGTTAAAATATGTGAAAACAAGAAAGGAAAAGCCCAACTTATGGCCAAGAGAGAGAAGACAGATGGAAAGAGGCAGCATTTTGATACATACAAGACACGACTCTTAGATTCATGAGGCACAGTCAGTCCACAGAAACACCGAGAATTACATCCACTGCCAGACACATCATAACAGGTCACAGGAGCCTGAGATCAAAAATAAAATCATGAAACAGTCTGGAGAGAGCCTACGAAAGAGCAAGAGGGGCAAAGGTAGAATAAGAAATTGAACTACTAAGTAAGCATATTACGCACAGTTAAAAGAGAGACTGTCTCACAAAAAGCCCGAATGAACACCTTTCCTCCAGACTTTGGCGATGCAGCTACCAAAGAACGCTTCGAGAGAAAGGAAATTGAAACTGGAATCTTACTGACCAATGTCACCCCAATAAATTTAATAAAAATTTAAAAATATGAAGAAAGAACAAAGAATGGGTGACACAGAGAAGTAGTAAGCAAAGGTAAGTGGTGACCTTATGTGCCTAAAACAATAGTGAATGCAATTACTAAAATTATGTGTCCAAACAAGATAGAATCAAAATACTAGAAGAAAACAGCATAGGATAAGGGAAGAGTTTCTTTGAAATTCAAATAGATGTTCAGGAGGGAAGTAAAGATACTAATTAATTTTAGATTTTGCTAATCATGAATACATGATGCATGCTAACTGTTACTTCTAAAGTTTACACATGTGAATAATTAGCTTAAAAGAGTAGGAAGAAAAAAAAACAATAGGGAAAATTTAATCATCCAAAAAAATAAGTAAATAAAAAGAAGGCAAAGAAGCAGAAAAGAGAAAAGTAGATGGAAAGCACTGAGAAAATGCAAGGCAGCTCCCCTCTGTTCAACGCAGCAAATGTAAATGGACTCAGTTCACAGACTAATCAGATGGGTCTCAGGCTGGATGCTTTCAAAGTACAGCTGTGTACTGTTTCTAAGAGATGGAAGTAATCTCTGGCGTAGTCTGCCCGAGGGAGGTGGAGATTGAGTCCCCACTCCTAGGGGGAGCCGTGGCGTCTTTCTAAGCAGCACAGTGTATAAAGAGAAAAATCCCTACCTTGCCACACAGGACCTCAGCCGGTGCTCAAGGTCAGCCTCCACAGTGACGGGTCCTGTTGCTGGGACACACCCGGCTATGACGGAATACACCATGCTTTACTGCTGTGCTCTTCCTCCCTCAAAACTCACCCTCCCTAAGCAAGAGAAGACACTCCAAGAGAAGACAAATTCCAAGGGAGGGGCATCCCGCTTCAGGTCCCACCAGTTCTGCTCGAAACTGTCAAGGATTTGTCATCCAAAACAAGACAAGTGTGAGACACTGTCACAGCCAAGAGGGACCTTAGGAGACAAGATGACTAACTGTAAAGGGCTGTTCTGGGTGGGATTCTGGGACAGCACAAGGACTTTAAGCAAAAACTAAGGAAATCTGAAAAAAATACGGACTTTAGTTAGCAAAAATGTATCGATACTGGTTTATTAATTGTCACAAGTATGTCACACTAATGTCAGGTGTAAACAATAGGGTTACTGTATACAGGGATATTTGGAAACTTTCATCTTCTGAATTTTTTAAAAATCTAAAACTGTCCTAAAATATGAAGTCTATCAAAGACAAAAGGAAAACAAACATAAATGTCACCTAAAATTCACCTAAAACTCTAAGTTTTAGAGATTACCTTAAAGCCATTGCTACTAAGAGAAGTATGTAGTTTTATTTCATTTGCTATGGAAATAGTTTAGAAAGGTAGGTTGCTAACTTCATCCGCTTGGCAATTTTACCAATGGCCAAGTAAATTCTCAAATTTGCTTTAAAAACATTGCTCCCTGGTGGACATCGTCTATACCAGCTGCCATCTGAAAATTAATTTTCCCAGCTTTGTTTGAAGCACCTTGAAACTGGGAGTTAGCAATGAGAATGCTGACACAGCCTGAATGAGACCAGTGTGAACCATCGCTCTAATTTACAGTGTCAGCCCGTATCCCAAACACTTTCTCCGTGTACTTGGCTTTGCACAAATGGGAGAGGAAGGCACTGCACTGAATTATTGTGCAATTAATCATTTGACCATGAGGGGTTCATTTGCTAATTAAAAACGCAAAAAGAGTAAATTGAAATAACCAGTGACCACTCAATCACGTCTTCTGGGGTGCCTGCGCCCTGTAATCAGTCACAGTGCATCAGTCAGGCACACACATTCAGGTACCGGAACCCCAGGACTACCTGACACTTCCCCTTGTGCCACAGTCCTGTCAGGTGTACACAGCAAGGCATAGCGATGGGCGTCTATCTGTCCACACCTGTATCTCAAGGCATAAAGCTTTGGTTTCACGAAAACAAAAATGGTCAAAGAAAATGAAAGCTTTGAACGACATGACATGAAACAGAAGAATGCTGATATTATGTCTAAGTCCTGCTGTCCTCACCCTTTGTATCATGATATCTATACCTCCAAACTTAGCACCTTAGTTCTTCTGATCCAGGTAAGCGCCTCGGCATGGCCAATAACCTAGTCAACCATTATTTGTGTGTATACATTTTTCTTTCCTTAAGTCACCCATTTTGAATATTTAAGCCAGTTACCAGGCAGCTTAGCAAGAGGGGAAACTCTACAAATGTCGACATAATTCTGAAACTTTCTCATGAGGAATTTAGTGAGGCAACAACAAGGGTCAAAGAGAGACAGAACAGATGTTGATGTAAAGCTCTCAGATGTTTCCAGAATCTTTGGGTTCTTCCACTCACCAGGAAGGGACATGAAGGGAAGCTGCCTTTGTCCCCCAGTTTTGCTCCCTGCAGGGTGCAGAAGCTCTTGCCACTCTCTCCAGAAAAGAGGAAGATGGGACAAGCGCAGGAGAAAGTGAGGGGCTGTTGGAGACAGGAAGGATCACACAAAGACAGGTGGGGGTGGGGGTGGGGGGTGCGATAGTGTCATTTGCGATAAGGACAGGAGGAACTGCTCCTGAGGACAAGGCACAGATGAGTAAGGATGTCGGGGTATGGAAGAAAGCAAGTTGTTTTGACACCCACCGCAGGACTGTGGCTGAGCTCTTTCTGGGCCCTTTCTTTAGTCCATCGGATGCTGAAATACACATACAATGCCAGGAAAGTTAAATGTGTAGTCAGAGGGAGCGTGGTAAGGGGAAAAGCAGTGGTTTCATAGTGTTTGAGCACGAGTATCTATGCTCTTCCAAGGAGAGGTGCTACCTACTGATCATCCATTCGTTTCACAAGTGTGTATGTGCCAGGCACTGTTTTAGGAGCAAGGGATACAGTGTGCCAGATAGACAGGGCCTGGCCTCTTTGTCCATTTCATTACAGAGTAGGAGACAGAAATACACGAGAGAGAGAGAATAGGGGATGATAGACAGACAGACAGACAGACAGACAGACAGATACATAGAGACATAGACGTAGAGATACACATATAATGGATAGATACAGTCACATAGACAAACAAATGAGTATATAGATGGTAGATCGATTGATCTGACTACAGGGAAGTTTTATAATGTGATAATGCCATTTTTTTCCCCTTGCAAAATGATTGATTGTGCAAACACAATTCTGAGTTAATTTAAATATGCTGTCGACTTTGGAGTTAGACAAACCGGGGTTCAAAATTCAACTGCCCAGGTACTCCGCAGCCGCCCTTGGGCAGGGACCCTGACTTCTCTGGCGGTCAAGGCCCCTGCTCTGGTGAGTGGAGCTTAGGCCAGCGGTGCTGCTCAGAGAGTCGGTGAGGACGGAAGCAGATGGAGTGTGAAAAGCTTAGTGCACAGGGTGGCACGTAGTAGTAAGCAACCTACCGCTCGGCAACCATCCTCTCTAAAATACATCTCATCACCTCTGTTTCCAGTACCTCCACCTCCGAGAGCTGACTCTTAGCTCCCCTACCTCTGCCCTAATTTTAATTTTTTCTCACCCATACTGGTTTCCTTCCCATTTCTTTGCAGCAGTTTCCCCATATTGATTATGGTCTGTGCTGGTCCTTCCCTAGAGCACAATAAAAAGTCCATTAGTGTTAGCTGACTGGGTCAAGATAGTGTACATAGGACAGCTATGGACAAAATGCATTTAGACTGTAAACAGTCCTTTGATAAGGAGTCATACCAAATGTTATTAAACATCCATTCAGCAAGGGGCTGGGGACTGCTTTCCGTGGGTCCCTAGAGATCATGGTTAGAATTAATGTTACTTAATAGCTTTATAAATGATCCGAAGAAGCAAACAGACCATTTTGGTTTTGCTTTCTTTGTTTCAGTTTTTAAGTGACACTCTGCTCTTCTGGTCAGCTTTTTGTGTTTATAAAACAGGAAACCAGAGTCTGGAAACCTGGGTTGTAGCGTGTGAATTTCTCTCATGACGTGAAGTGTATTCAGTCATTTCAGCTTAGGGCATCAGTGCATAGCTACCAGGTGACACAGGTGTCACCTCTGTGGTGGCAGGGGACATTGCACCAGCAGGATCTCTGTGTCCCAATGCATGCACACACACACACACACACACACACACACACACACACACACACACACACTATATTGCCTGTCTCCCTCCTGCTAGAATGTAAGATGCTTGAGGACTAGCTTTTTTGTCTCTCATTCCCAGTTGTATCCCATGTATAGAAAAAATGTTTCAGTAAGGATTCATAAAATGAGTTAGTCCCCTTTGCTTTATGAGCTTTCCATAATGCCATACATTCATTTCCATTAAAACACTTTTAATTTGCAAATGGTTTTGCAGATGAGAGACAAAGCACATAAATACACACAAATCAGAGAAAGGATGTGAGCTCCTGGATCAAGGTCCAGTAGGTATACATACCTCCCTTACTAGGGGAGCGGAAAAGGGTGAACGGCAGGGCTCCCGGTGGTCCATGTCCCCCCGTGGAGCTGCCACCACACATTGTGATGTTGCAATAAATATGCTAAGGCAGAGAGAGAATAAAGCAGGAGGAAGATAAATCACAGAATGGCTGTCATGGCTCCAGTATTCACACCAGATTATGCAGGATATTTACATGTGATCAGCTCACATTTACATGTCAGGAAATGGGCCACTGGCCTGGCTAGACAGCTGCACAGAACAATATTTCTTGGGTGTTCTGTTCATATTCCCCCCTTACAATTCCAGAGTCACAGGTGTCCTAAAATTACCCGGAAAGCCTTAAATTACACGACAGAAATGATACCTTCATTTCAAAATCTCTTTGAAGATGAACACAGCATCAGAGTATGAAATATTTGTAAATAACTGGATTCAAAATAGAAAGAGTATAAAATAAAATATATTTATTCTAAAGTGTGTAGAGTATATATATTTATATGCCTTAGGAAAAACACAGAAAAAGATGCTTTCTTACAGACCTAAAAGCAACTAGTTCCTAAGACACTGGATTTAACGGAGTCATTGATCATGTTGGGAAATATGTTTTAAAAGTTTGGGGCACCAGCTTTTTAGCATCAATAGGAGAAATTTGCCGGAGGGTCTTAAAAGGGTTACTTATCTCTTCAATGCTCCCCACCCTCAAAAGAGCAATTTCCTCCTTTCTCTGCAGCTCCATCAGGCTCTCTGCTTCCACATTCATGTATTTTCAAATAGTCCCCAAAGGGGTGACTCAATAGATGTAAAAAACACTAAACACCAAATTTACAAAATGCCTTTTAAGCATAAGTGTGTCTCTGTTCTCCCCAAGACATGTGTTCATCTCCTCACCACCTGATTCTCTGTGCTCAGAAGCAGCATAAACCAGCATCCGAGTTTCCCAGACAATGCTGATATCCTGGGCAGTCCTGTTCTTCAACATTAATGCGATTTTCCTGAATTTTCAAGATTGATCCCCCTAATGGCAGCCAAACGGGTTACTATTATGTGTCCATGGTAATGTGGCCAGATGTGGACTTAGGCAACTGATGGCCGATTGTGACAATCAACATGGCCGTCTTCTCCTCATGCTAGTGTTTCAACATGCGTATGTCAAATTTGTGTAATGTTAGTGGCAAAGATGGGTTTTGATAACAAGACAGTTACACTTGTCTGCTTCTGTAAAGATCCCTATTATTTCTTACACGATACAAAATACTCTTTTTACCACATTCAGTTGAATTCAATGCAGTGGACCTATTAAGCCTGAGACCCTAGTAGTATGTTTCAAATGCCTGGAGAGTCTCCGGGAGTGGAAACCCCTAGCGCCAGTGGATGAGGGATTTGAGCGCACAGCTAGATGAAAAGGGAGAAAAAGCGTCACCTGTAAATGTGTAGTGTCCATCTTGGCCTTTTTTCTGGTAAATGTGATCTAGCAGAAAACGTTAGAGCATTTTAAAGTGAGAAAGAGGAACAAAATTTCAAGTTAAGTGTATAGAAATTAAAATAATAAAGCGACTCACTAATACAGGTGACTCTTGCATTAGTCTTGTTTCTCAGAACAGATGTCATTCTTGTTGCATGATCCTCTGTAAAGTCAACTGACAAATATTATGTTTATAGATTTTTTAAATTGAAGCCAAAATAATTATGTTTAAAACCAAGGCAGGCTGAAAACAGGCTCAGTCCCTAAGCCCACTTGTTTGTTTGTTTTTTACTTTGATGTGTAACTGAGGAAAAGTTGTTTGTCTAGTTATGTTCCTTGGTTTTTTTTTTTAATAAGGAAAGAGAATAACATTAGCGTTCATTGACCAGTGCCATGGTTTAGGTGCTACAATAAACAACTCAGGTACATACTTTTGTGTTGAGCAGGAACTCTGCACCCACCTATTCAGTGGAGTGGTGTTCGCCCTAACTTTTATGATAAGAAAACTAAGGTTTCAGATGGTCAATAACATGCACTTTTCTTCATCATGTGTCAGGGCTGCTACTGAGAACCCAGGACTTCTTGTTCCAAAGACCAAGAAAGAGTAAAATAATTACTTTTCTCGCCTCTTATCTGTGGCCAAGATAAAAAAAAAAAGGGGGGGGTATGCTCTCATCATGTGTGTTAGGAGGAAAGGTTTTGTATATTTTTCATAGTATCGTGTCTTCAATAAAATGCTGCATGCTTTGAAAAGGTAGAAAGACTTGATGAGATATTGACTTTAAAATATTGCCTTTTAATGTTATAGAAATATCAGTTATTGAAGTGAGGTTTAGATCTGTATTTTGATCATTTATTCTTTGATTTCATGCTTACGATGCATAATATTTCCTTTCTTACTGTCATCCATCACACATTAAAAAATCACAATATTCAGCAAGCTGGAGGGTTTGGCCTTTCTGATTTCACTCTCATTCACAGAGGATTCAGAGGGAGGAACAGTAGAGAACAGTGACACACCACCACTCCTTCCCACAGAAGAAATTTCAGGGCGGGTGCAAAAAAAGGCAAGATGCTCACCAGAGAAATTACCAGAAACCACAAAGCTTTTATTTCCTTTCTTTCTTAGATGGTTGGAATGACCAATTTTCCTTCCACTTTCCTTAGTCTTTTATAACCACCAACACCAAAACCATGAGCAACACCAAAATCATCACCACTGACAACATCACAGCTCCCACCATCATCAGCAACACTAGCAGCATCACCACCACCAACACCATAACCACCACCAACACCATAACCACCAAAACCACATCATCAGCAATACCAACATTACCACCAACACCATAACCACCGCCAACAACATCAACGCCACCAAAACCGTCAGCACCACCCCACCAGCACCACCACTAACTGCTTAAGTAGCAAAGGGATGTGACCTAACTGTAGAGCTTCACTCTCTAGCACTGTGAATACTCCTCTTTACTGCCCTGCTTTCTCTACTAATCTCACACTAACCTCCCTACTTGCTACATTTTAGTTAAGTGACTTTGCTATGTATGACACTCGGTTTGCTAGGGCTGGTTTACTTCTCCCCAAAATGAAGAGACTTAACGTGTCCCAGTTAGCACTGAAATTAAGATTTGTGCTCGTCATGTGCCCCAACAATATCTTCTGTTCTATGAGGCTATAAATTAAAATTATCCAATTCATTAGTATGTCTCCAGGCACTTTTAGAAATGTTTTAAAGTATGTTTGAGTACACCGAAACAATGGCCAGTCCAATTTATTGATGTAAATATATTGTCATTTCAACGTTATTGTGTTGTATATATGCCTATGTTTGTGATATGCTAAATTATAGATTGATTTGGAGCTATTTTTATCAAAGGAAAGGGGACTTTATTTTCTTAGCATGCGTACCTACTCAAGTGCATTTCCTAAAGCTAGTTCACACACACACGCACACACATACACACACGTTCAGATGAAGGGTAGATATGACTAAAGACCACAGGTGGTTACACTTTTGAAAGGTAGTCGCTGGCCGTGTCTCCCTCGTGTAGTTACAAGGAAGGCACTGCCTGTCTGTGGCGGGTCGTGTGGTTGATGTACGTTGACATATGGTCTGACATTTCACTAGGACTTTGAATCGAATGCAAATCCAGATGTATACCACGTAAATGCATACCGAATTTGCACAGGTAAATTGTATATTTTGATGAGGTCACTGGGATTTAGCTCCTTCATTTGCGTGTCTGGAAGAGCCAGGAGTACAGGAGGACTCGTTTAATAGTTATCTGCCATCCCCACTTGTCTTCAAATATTGTGATTTAGCTAGAGCTCTAATGCATCAGAGCAACCGGTCCCCAGAGCATTTTTCAGAATATAAATTAAGTGATATTATAACAGCAGCCCTCTCTTAGCTCAGCATAATGAATATGAACCATCATGTACTCCTGACCAGGGTCACGGTATGAGAATGGATTACTCTATTAACATCTCTTTTAAGTAGCATTAGCGATAATAAATGAAGAGATTTGATGCAATACTGATAATATTATTCATGCAAAAACAGCGTGCTTTATCTTGTTAAAACAATTAAAATGTGCTTTGAGGATATTTTACACCACAGAAATATGAGTGCTTATTGCATGTTACTGAACACTCCAGCCTTAGCGGGTAATGCAGATAATCTGATAAACCCACAAGGCTGATGTGCGCTGTGCTAATTCAGGATCATCTTCTTGGCCTACCCAAATGCTGCCCACGACTGCAGCAAGCTTTAGTGCTCCTATAAGATTAAATCCAATCCTTTTGCTTATCATTTTTTCAAAGAAATTACATCCACCATTCTTCAGTGTGACCCTCTTTAGCTGCTAAGCAGCTTGTCATCTTGTGTTTTGCTTCCCAGACATATTTCAGCTGTGTCGTCAGTTATACCTCATCTTATCCCAATCATGGAAATCCATAAAAAGCAAAGATCACTCATGTCTTTTCATAGTGACCTCATTCTCAGTGCAATATTAAAACTAACTTTATCTCCCTCTCAAATCTCAAACCACTAAGTGAACGGACATGGCAGCTCCTTTCTGTGACATAGCTCGTCATTCTGTGGATTGGAGTATTTTGTAGATAAATCAAAGTCACCATACGAAAAATTCTAAATGAAAGGAAGTTACTTCATGGGTATGGAGTGTCCTTCAGTGGTGATGGAATGTTCTGGAACTAGATAGAGGGGATGGTTGTACAACATTGTGACTGCGCTAAATACCCCTGAACTGGATTTTACTTTGTGTGAGTTTTATCACAATACAAAAAAAAAAAAGTTGGGGCTCGTAGTTGTAAGGACCAGAAACTATCTCCTTCAGTCATTACTGTGATCCACCATGGTCAACATTTTACTTACTTTCTTCCTCTTACAGGAGTTAAAAGTTAGATAAATGTTCATAGATTTCCGTGTGTTATCGTCTTCCTTCCAGGTGGGAGTACTAACTGATGGTCCAGCATCTGAGCACAGGTTCAGAAGGTCGCTTTTCCTCCATCCCTTCCCAACACTGTTCACTCCACTTAGCTGCACGGTGAACATTCTAGATTCAATTCCCAAGGATTTATAGTATTCCCAACAAATGTGAGAGGGCAGAGATGGGTTTAAATGTTTTTTTCCTAATAGAGGTGAATAATAATATTGTAATGATTATATATTAAGATTTATTTAATTATTCTCATAGAAAACTTTACGTGATTTGGAAGAAATGATTATCTTTAAAATCTTTCAAACACGTTGCACTTGGGAAATTTTCCTATTTTAATTAAGACTGTAGCAAAGCCAAGTGAATGGCACCGTCTATGCATTCCCATCAGCTTTTTCATTATGCCTGGCAAGGTGTTCCTACTTGATCCCACATACATTTTGCACATGTAAAAGGAGCTGGAGGTTCAAGAGCTAGATCAGGTTTTGCATTACGGACAAAACGCATATTTACATGAATGAGCCCTTGACTGTATATAATTAGTCCTGGGACAGGAGACTAAGGGGGTCCTCAGAGGAAGGATTTAAGTATTAGCTTCTCATATTTATGATTAATGCTTTTCTTATCAGCCTGAGGCCCTGGATAGGATCATGTTGGGTTAAATCATTCTTTGTTACGAAACACAGACATTCTACCTCAGGGAAGCCCAGAGGGAAAGCTCC
The DNA here is from genome assembly GCF_964194185.1 of Rhinolophus hipposideros. Classification (NCBI taxonomy): domain Eukaryota; kingdom Metazoa; phylum Chordata; class Mammalia; order Chiroptera; family Rhinolophidae; genus Rhinolophus; species Rhinolophus hipposideros. The sequence continues at coordinate 1,301,325 of NC_138063.1, read as the reverse complement.
ACTTACTATCTGTCCCCTCATCAGAAATAAGCCACCTCAGAGCCAGGAAAGTCACTTTTTCTTATTTATACTTTCAGTGACTTCCTAAGGATTTGACTTAAAATATGCCCTTCCCATTAGCTGTGGGCAGACTATCACGCAGATGTGTGTCTCCGTATTGTTTTTCACAGTGGCTTACAAGGGCAGGGTCCATCACATCCCTGTTTATTCATTTACTTATTGATAAAGAACCCTCACGGATCATATACAAACAATAAGGGTCAAAGGCACCTGAGGACTTACGCTGTGCAAGTTGAGTACTAGAGTTTTATCGGGTACTGGAAGTCATGCTTGGCTGTAGTAAGCAGCAAATGTCCCCTGGGGGGTAAGAACCACTGAATTTGACTGTTTCCAGAAGTTTCCAAACTTTCTCAGGCCATGGGGCTCTTACTGTCTTGGCAATTTTTTTCAAAGCACCCCTAGACAAAACAAGCAAACAAACAAAAAACTTAGATCCAAACAACTTAATCAGTATTTACATCGTAACAACTTTACAGCTGTTTGAAAATATAATGAAAAGAAAAATTGAAATCTAGTTCCACTCCTTGATAATCACACATACTGGCCAAAGGGGCTGTGCACCTCATGACCGCACAGCTGCTTACACCTCAGTTATCCACTCCGACACCACCACCCCAAGTCTTGTTTATTTTAATTCTCATGACTCTCACTCTCCAACCCAACAACCACCAAAACCCAGCTTCCCAAACCTGGTGTCCTTAAAAAGAGCATAGCCCCATCCAGCGTGGACACTGAGTCACCTGTCGCTGGAAGTCTGCATGGGATGTGACATACGCCAAGGAGATTTGTGTTTCCCTCAAAAATTAAGCATGTCCCACAGTGCCCTGGGGTGCCTTGGCACCCAGGGTGGGACCTGCAAAGTTAAACCACCTCCCAAGTGCCATCTAGTCCTTAGCACCCATGATGCTCTGTGTGTCACACGCCCCCATGACCCCTGGCTGTGTATGTGCTCTGGTGCTGGACACTGGTGGTGCCCCCACGGTTCCATGCTCAGAGGACTCAAAGCAGCTCTGTTGGGACGTGTACACCGGCTTTGATGTAACATGTCACGGTCATGCGCAGGTGTGTTTCCACAGACACTCCAGTGGCCGGCCGTTCAGGGTGGATGGAGGGGAGTGTTCAGGGCGGTACTGGTCCAGGTGTGCTGGGCAGACAACAGATTCCGAGTGTTTCCAGGCAGGTGAGCTGCAGCAATCTTCAGGCAGACAAGGCACCAGGGGCAGCTTTCTAGCTAGGGCAGCTGGACGATCAGTGTCCAAGTGAGGTCAGCATATCATGGACGGGCGTGATCTCGTGGGGACAGAGAAGAAAGAGAAATAACAAATTGTGGCTCAGGTGTTCCTGGAATACTCAGACAAAGGTTCGAAGAGGCCCAAAACATGTCTCAGAAAGATGGTACCTTCGGGTGACTATTTCAACCTGAAGGGACGTGAGAAGCGGCAGGTCTGGAGGCCCTCAAGTGAGGGGTGCCTCCAAGGTCCCTGAGAAAAGGAGCAAATGCCCTTTTCTCTGAGATGATGGGACTCAGAGAAGAATGCGAGGGAACAGGCCTTACCTCGTCCCCATTTTACTGCATTTGGCATGCGCCTGCCATCCTATCACATTTTCCTACGAATTGCCACTCTTCATCAAACCTAGGTCTTCTTGTGAAAGTTCCTGCATCGTGTGAAATTTATATAAAATAATTTTTTATGCTTTTCTCTTGCTAATCTGCCTTTGTTACAGGGCCAGCGGAAAAGAGGACTAAATACACATAAATATTTATGGTATGATGTTAAGTGGAAAAATAAAAGAAATAATTTGACCTTTAATGTGTAACAAAAAGATTGTCTGTCATGCTGAAGTAAAAGGAAGTTTATACCAAGATGTTAATTTTCTTCATCTGTCAGCTAGGAGGTGATGCGGTGTTCTGTGAAGGTCTGATGGTGGGCGAGAAAATGGAGACAGAAAGTTTAGACCACATTTCAAAGGGTCTTGGTAAAGAGTATCTTGCAAAAGAGATGGCATGTGAGCTAAAGGGAGGTGAGTGGGCAGAAGGGTAGTTACTGCTGTCACGTGATACCACACGTGGTGCAGTGTGTCATTAAGGACTGAGGGACAGACGCACAGGGAAGCGCCACGTCTCGTCAAGGACTGGTAATTAGCCTGGACCGGGCTCCTGACTCCTATAAAAGTGAAAACGGACTGTCGACGCCAGGGGAGTCTTTGAGCCATCAAGTCTGGTCCTGCAATCTAAAAGCCATTAACAGACTGAAAGGATCCACAATCTGTAATTTCAGCCCCTGACCGCAGGGATGAAGGGAGGCTGGGTCTGGACAAACTTGGAAACAAGCAGGACTGTCGTCCACATGATACTGTAGCCCAGAAGACGGACAGGGACGGCATAGATGGTGTGTGGATGTGCAGAGCCGTGAGCAAACACACGAAAGAGTAATTGGATCTTTAGTCAATAAGATCAAACAGCGACGAGCGTCTGCAAAAATGCCAGAAATTTAATTCCATGTTGAAATATTTTTCAAAATGAAACGATATGAAAGCCAACAATGAATAGTGTTTACTTCCTAGAATAATCTCACCTCTACATTAAAAAAAGGAAAAGTCCAAATTAAGTCAAGACTGATTTCTTTAAATTCAATTATCTAATTTGACTAGGATGAACAAAGATGACATATGTACAACGGATCATTCCATGAACTGTTAGTGAAATATTGTCGTTTTCAATACAAAAATAATGACCTATAGATGTTCTCAGGTTTCAAAAATACGTATGATTTCCTGGTATCACGAGAGAACAAAAATTTTGTCAACAATACACTTCCTGAAGACGATTTAATGTATTAAAATGATCTCGTTAAGAAGATAAATAGCTGCATCTCCCTTCTGCATGCCACACTTTTTCATAGTGGATTTTGAAAGTCAAAAATCAGGGGGGAGAAAGATATAAATAATCTCATCCTCTTAAAACCCTTCTGCTCAGAGCAGAGACAGGACGGGCAGCGGGCAGGGCCGCACACTCTTGTTGTAGTAGAAAGGTAACACAAATAATACTGGTCCCAGGGATAGCAGCTGGCATGGGCCTGGGGCCTCCAGGGTAGGGGGAGCTCTCAGCATGTTCAGGGACAGTTAGGCTGAGGCAGCTGGCACGACAGGCACCCTACTGGAAGGACACACGAGGCCCAGCGTCACTCAGCCATCTCAGGGGTCCCTGGTCGATATGAGGGACCCAGGAGCAGCCCGCAGCCCTCAGAGGAGGGGAAGAGACAGGTACAAGGACAGGAGGAGCACTGAAGGCCGTGACAACCTGGGAGGGTGCCATCAGGTGGTGGTCAGCAATGCTGTGAGTGACATCTGTCTGCCCAGCTGGTGGTGATGGCACCTGGACTCCAAGGAACAGTTCGGGGGGCAGTCTTCCAGTTTTGTGGCTTCCAACACTGATTATCTCACCCTCATGATTCTATGGCCTAACATCTTCTAATCATTTATTTTCTGCTGAAATCAGCAGGAGTGATTTCTGTCCCTCCACCAAGTTCTGGTATAAACACGCCTGTCTTGGCCATAAGACTTCCAAGCACTTTGCTTAAATCGTCTGAGTCAAGATCATTGTGGAGAATTTGTCCTTTTCTGGCACTATTGATGGAATTGGCAGTGAAAAGTCATGGTAGGGGGTTTGAAAAACTGAGCACTTGCTTACTTTTCATGAGAACAGAAGCTGGGTGACATCAGGGTGAGCCTTACCAAACCCATATGATGTTTTACACAAAGAGAGGAAGCAGAACAGCGAGTGACATCACGTGAAGCATTAGGCTGCCGGAGCCGGAGGGCAGTGTCATCAGCCCTGACTGGAGACTTGAGATGTGTCAGGAGAAGCCATGTCGTGTGGGCGTACAGCGAGGCAGAGCACGGCTATGGAGTTCAGGTGTTGGGAAATTTCTACCCAGAACGCCGAGGATAGTATTGGGTAGTTGCCATGGGGCCCGCCGCCTCCTTTCCAGTCCTTGGCTTGGCCATCTGCCATCACTTTTATGAAAGCAAAAGAGATGTTAATGTGAAGGGAGTAAGAGACAAAAGAGATTCTGCCAAATCACAGGTACAAAAAACCAAAAGCAAGCCCCGTTAATGCCTCACAGGTTGGGTCACATCCCAGGTAGCAGGACGGGAAATCTGCAGCTCAGTCCTGGAACCCAGTGTCTGCATTTGGAATGGACGGCTTTCTGTATTTTTTCAAAGGTATTTTTCATTAGAACAGACACAATTAAATGTGGAGCTTCATATCAAATAATTAGAAGAATCTGTGTAGAAGATTCCACAACCCCGGGCTATAAGAGTGGGCCACCACAACTAAGCCCGAGGAATAGAAATGCCAGTGCAAGTGGAATTTGGGTTGTCAGACAATCCTAAGACATAGGGAACAAATTCTACCACCTTTACCTGTTACGGGACACCTTTCATTCCTTTGTATACATTTAGAAGCAGTTTCAGAACATAAACCAACTACAGGATTACGGGAGGTTTGACGAACACGCCTAATATCAGGCCTTTGTCACCAGAAATTGACATTTGAAATTCATTAAAAGCCTACAGTGTGATTAATTGAAGATAGTCACCAGGTTCAATTGGAAGGAGAAGAGAAACGTAAAATATAAATACAACTTACAGTTAAATCAGAAGGCAATATTAATCACATGAAACAGAGGCAACTCATTAGAAAAATAATAAAAAACGAAGTGTGCAGTTGTGTTGTGTAGATTTGTCAACTTTGAGAGCAGAGGGAGACAAGGAGTCTTTATGAAGAGACAGGGCTGTTTCCTCAAGAGACACCCACAGATTACAATCCCCTCAAGGTCAGGGCTTAAAATGATCCCCCCTTTTCTTCCCTTTCAGCTCTGTCCCACATTTGGCCCGATTCCCTTTCCATAAGTGATTTGGCACTAAAAAGCATTAAAAAGTCTTTTAGCATCAGACTTTTTAAACGTATGTTTAGAATTGGGATTTTAGTCATCTGCAAAACCATTCTGAGCGACTGGTTTTGCTTGACTTTTGCTCCTGTGATTCATTAAATGAAGTTTATTGGAGTGACATTGGTTAATAATGTGATGTAGATTTCAGGCGTACAACTTGGTAATGCACCCTGTACATCTCCTGTGTGTTCACCACCCAAAATCTGTTTTTTTTCATGTCACTCTCCCGACTGAGTACCTTCCCCTGCCCGGGCCCTCGGCTGGACAGGGGTGTCTGCCGGTGGTGACAGTGACACCCAGGGAGCCAAGAGCAGGCTTTTCTATGGTTTTCCGTCTTTGGCTAATATTCCACTGGGAACAACAGTGAGTCTGCAGTTTTGGTTTGTTTCCATCTCTTTTCCTGGCCCCCGAGCCATGAATCTCTTTTGTGATGAGCCTGTAGCCTCTGTTCCTTCCAGGAGCCGAGATCCTGGGTGTGACCGCGGCCCCTCGGAGACGGGCAGTGCCCTGGCTCGGTCTGTGCTCATGGGTCTGTGTTCCTTTTCCATTTCTGGTCCACAAGCTGATGTGTCTGTGTTCTGAGTCTTCACTTCTTTCATCTCAGTGACCACTGTTTTGTTTTGGAGTTCAGAATACATCAAAGCCAGAACTTACTGCTCTGGCCTGACCCTTATTCTAGAGACAAACGAATATATTAATCTAACTCTGTACTGCAAAGGATCGATTTTAGCAGGTAGTTTTTATGTTATGCTTCCTCAACTTGGCATGGACACAAGTATGCCAGTCTTTCCTAATACTTTTGATGAGGTACACTTCAGAATTTCTATTTATTTTCCTTCCAGAATACTCTATTAGAAAACAATGTTCCCTCCCTACTCATAGTCCAGTGCCGTCGTCTTCGCCTGGGAACATGACTCAGATGAGTTGTTCGATGTCCGCGGCTCCATGAGGGCACCTGCACAGACTCTTGAAAAGGTCACTGAACATGCAGAACGGGTTCTGATCTGCACACCGGCTGCTCCTGGGCTTGGAACCTGGCAATGTGCAAACTTACTCTCTGGATGAAGGTTAAATTGATTGATGCTTGTAGCAACGTACTTCATGCATGTTCTTAAGTCAAAAAGAAACCAAGGCTGATAAGCTATCCTGAAAAGCATTGCTTGAATAAAGTTTATTTGGAATGTACAAAGAATAACACATTTGGTAAGGCAAGGCAGCCCGCAAAGCTTTTCATTTTTGGAAGTGCCATTTTTCCAGGCTCGAGAGCCATTTTAGGCTAGGAGGAACTGGCCATAACAGGTCTCAGAACACTGACAGAGACAGATGAGGGTACTAAGGAATGTACGTTTCCATAGGTGATCTGGTGCTTTCGTGGGAAGTTGTCGTCATGAGTCCTTCACTCGAAGCCCAAACTTTCTTCCCTCAGAATGGCTCTGTGTCTACCTCGCAGCTATGCACACACAGCCTAATTTCTTGTTGCCCGATCACATGAGGGGAGCGTCCACTTCATAGAGGCAAAACACATTACACATTATAAAACACTTTTCACTTGGTAAATGAGTCCCTAATTTCATGTTTGGTGCCAAGGAAGAGGGAATTTCTAATCAGCACATCAAGAAAACAAAGCAGAAAAAATAGCTTAAATAATTTTAGAATGTTGGTTAGTTGAAATTTAAATAAACATGACTATTATAACTAATTCATGAGAGAGGACTGAGAGCAATTTCCAGCAGGGAGTATATAGACGGCACTGTGTGGTGGGGTTAGCTTGAACTGGACAGCTTGGGGAGCGGGGACAGCATGGCCATGTGCGAAAGTGCTCTCGGAGTGATGGTTCAGCTGCGCTTGGGGGCTGGCGCTGGATGGTGGCAGGGCTGCCAATTCTACCTGCTTCATCAGATCCTGTTCCTCTCCCACAGATGGCAAGCAGCACTTCTGAGAGCCTGGCATGGCCCTGTGGTCTGAGCTCCCTGAACTAAGTTATGTCCAAGGGAAGTGGTGAAGCTGCAGGTCCCTGAAGCCACACTTCCAAAGCTCTTAGTGGTGAAGCTGTTTCTCATGAAAATCTTACATTTCTGTACAGAAATTAAATAAATAAAAAATAAATGGTGGATGGTGGGAGCCCGGTTTCTCACTGTTAAATGGGAGGTTGCAGAAAAAGATAAATATATAGATGACAGATAATGAATGGATGATGGATGGATGGATATCAAGATAAATGATGACGATACATAGAGAGATTAGATTAGATAGACAGATGATAGATCATGATGGATGATGACATGATGGATGGATACGTAGGTAGGTAGATGATAGGTGAATAGATGATAGATGAGAGATGATAGATAGATGATAGATAGATGATAGATAGATAGATGATAGAGAGATAGATAGATAGATGATAGATAGATGATAGATAGATAGATAGATGATAGATAGATAGATAGATAAATAGATCGATGATAGATAGATAGATGATAGATAGATAGACAGATAGATAGAGAGATAGAGAGATAGAGAGATAGATAGATAGATGATAGATGATAGATAGATAGATAGATAGATAGATAGATAGATAGATAGATAGATAGATGATAGATAGATATAGATAGATGATAATAGATAGATGGATTGATGAAGGGTTGGGTGGAATAATGGAGAGCGGAGAGGGAGAGAGACAGAGAGAGATGGAAGAGTTTGCATACATATGTTGCTCTAGCTATTGAAGGGCCTGGAAGTAAGGGGGGCTCATTTGCAACAAGCACATCCGGCACTGAGGTCCAGGCTGCAGATAAGCCTGCAACATCTTGTAGTGACAGAAAGTATGAAAGTGTTAAATAACAAGGAAAAGAAAAGTGCCCCTGAGGATGGAGTTGTCTAAAGGAGATGCAGGAAGAACATAAAAAGCATGATGCTGGATGGTAGCCTGAGTATAAAATAAACATCAGTGAGTCCACACTGATATAAACATGTGATCAAAAAATAAGTGGGGGGAGAAGAGACACATTTCCAGTCTAAGATCCAAATAATTTATGTGGCTGCTCCCCTACAGGTAAAAGGAGCACAGCTCCCTATCCCCAGTAGTCGCCTCTGCTTAGTAAGCCGTTCTCCAAAAGTACAGTACGCAGAGGGGCAGGGGAGTAACAGACAGACAGAGCCTTAGTGAGGCCATCAACACCATCGGTGAGGCCTCACATAGGTCCCTGGATGTACCTGGCAGCAGCCCTCTAGTGCTGGGGGCTTCCTCCCCAAACCCATAGATCCTAGTCACGAGAAAAGCAGCAGCCTCATTTCAATTGAGGGGCATGCACATAACCTGTGACAGTCCTCCTGCACACGAAGGACATCTGAGAACAGTCAGCAGGGCAGACATGCACCAAGGAGACGTGCTTGCTGAATGTCACATGAGGTCCTAATGGGCTCTGGGGACAGAAAGACTGCCAACAGGGAAAGGCGAGTGGAGTCCACAGGAGGAGAGAGTGTCATCAATAATGGTAGGTTCCTCACTGTGACAAACCAGCCCTCGTCATGTTGGGTGGTAACCCTGGGGGAAACCATTGACAGATATGCAACAAGTCTTCCTAGCATCTTTGCGACTTTTTTGTAAATCTAAATTGTTCTACAATAAAAAGTTCACTTAAATATAAGAAACCAAAGCCACAAAAAGGAACCATGTGTTCTGAGAGCTCTGTCTTCCTTTCTCCATTTTGCTATGACATCCTGTCTCCCTGGTTCTATCAACCTATTAGTTTCCTATTGGGTGAGTGTCTGGAATCTTCTGGTAATAACTGGCATGGCTGCGTGGTGTGAGGTCACTTCCTTCTCCTGGTCCCTGTGCCATGGGAAGAAAAGCTGACAGAGAGTCTGTGTTTTCCTGCTTCCTGTTCGCAGCTAAAGGGACAGCACTTCTGTGAACGCCCACCCCTGGGGGCATGAGTCCAGGGGTCAAGGGCAGAGAGGGATTTTCAGATATAACTAGGCTCTCCTGGATCACAGCAAACATGGGAAGTTCACACAAAACCAATAATCATTTTCTGTTTTAATGGCACCCAGACCTTGTATTTCTGCCACAGAAAACCCCAACTGATAATTCCTGGAGATGTGTTTGAATGTTACTTTGCATTGGCTTACAACTAGTATTCTCTTTCTTTGCAACTTTCTAAAAGGTCAAGGATACAGCAGGTGTACTCTGAAAGTGAAGGACATGCAACATTCTCACTTGGAACAGGAGGGAAAACGGTTAATTTCAGTCCTGATGACAGTTTTTCAGTGAACAATGGTCTCCAGGAGTTGACACGGGGCAGTAATGAGTGAGTGAAGGAGAACTGAGTCACCGCTGTACAGGCAATCACCGAGAACATCGACTCTCTTCCAGCCAAAATTCTATTAATACGAGTGTCAGCCCAGAGAGTGAATCTCAGCGTGTGCACGTTGGAACAGTGCCGGAGAGAAAATGAAGACCATCCTCAGGGACAGACTTCTCTTTTTCTCTGAGAGAGTCTTCATTATTCAGGCATTGTGGTACTTTTCCTTTATTTGTGTAAAGATTAAATTGCACATGATTTCTAATGTTTCTGCTACTTCGACTGTCATAGGTCGGTGACCTTCATGCGAGCGAGATAATAGAAACATCGTCTGTGGCTCAGATACTGCGGCTCTTCCACAGCTCACTACTTCCCCATTGTTATAAGTCGAAAGCAATTAAATAAAAATGGGAGATAAGGCATCCCGAGCCTCCTGAGAATTTCATATGTAACCTTATGTAGCCGTGCTTCTGCACGATGTGTGCTATTGTCTGGAGGGGTGAGACCAGAAACTCATGTGAGCAGCCTGAATTATGGGAGGGATGAAAGATGGAAGGAGATTTGGGACCAAGAACCCTTGTACCTTGAGAAACTTGTTCTCCACGAGGTTGGAGCTTCTACTCAGGAGTCCTCCTGACCCCAGGTGTTGGCGCCAGGTCCAGGTTGCTCAGGTTCCTCCTCTCCTTGTCACACACAAATTTAACCAGTATTTGGTAAACCCATCCCAGAAGCAAAATAGTAAGGAAATGTGCTGCATCATTCCATCTTTTTAATGGTTTCTCCAATGGCAGGGATTTCTCTGATAGTTAATATTTAGGAAGAATTATCAGAATAAATCATATTTATTATGACATACTTACCTGTAAAGTATGTCTAAATTTACATGTAGACAAGTAAGGGGAGACCTCAAACTCGCCAGAGTCCACGCCCTGCGCCCACTCCTTCAGGTCCCCTGCCTCCTATTCCATCTGTTGCCATCTGAGAGGTGGCCTCCACACAAGAGCCCCTGTGCTTACCCTGGCCTGTGTCCCCAACAGCTGACACATTTAACACTACTGCACTGTACAACTGAAAACCATCACAGGGGTACGTTTATGTTATGTGCTTTTTACCTCAATTAAAAAAAAATGCTTCATCTGAGGTTGGACAACCATGGCACTTTGGGTGTGAGCAGGGTGACCTGGAGCTAAATTGTTCCTTTATTCAGTCAACAGATAGTGGTAAAGTGACAAGTGTAGGGTTCTCTGTCCTGCTGTAAGGATATCATTATCAACCAAGCAAGGCTTCCTTCTGTTTTGGGGAACTGATGTCCCAGTAAGGGAGTAGAAGTTGATTTAATCATGACCCAAGTATTTCATCTTAATTGTAACAAGTGCTACTAGGGGTACAACCTGAATATATGAGGCTCGTAGGATGGACAGGGTCAGGGCAGGCCAGGCTTCAGGCTGAGATTTAAAGAGTCGCTGGGAGGAAGTGGAGGGAGAGGAGTGGAGGCACGAAGGTGAGGGAGTTCCGGACAGAGGAGCATGCAGGTGCAAAGCTGGGAGGCGGGGACAAGGAGCCCCGGTGTGGGCACAAGCCTGCAGCACCCTGCTGGAGGAGGAAAGCACGGAGACATGTAGCTCTTGGCCTGGCCCGCTCACACACGCTCTCCCCCTTTGTCAAGGGTGTTGATCTGTATCCTAAGAAGTCAGGAAACCATCCAAGGTTCTTACAACAGAGTGACACTTTGTGTGCCCACCAACACTCGCATGCTGGAACCTATTCCCCAGTGTGATGGTATTGGGAGGGTGCAGCACCCAGGAATGGGATTAGTGCCCTCGGAAGGAGAGACAGGGGAGAGCTCTCTGCAGTCGGCCGTCTGGATCTACCCGCAGGAGGGAGGACCCTCACCAGAGCGTGACTCGGGGCACCTTGATCTTGGCCTTCCAGACTCCAGAACTGTGAGACATAAATGTTTGTTGTTTATAAGCCACCTGTCTGTGGCACTCCGTTAGAGCAGCTTGAGTGGACTAAGACCAGATCAACAGTGCTTATGAGAAGCAGGCGAGCTGAGGGGAAACTTGGGTGGTGAGAGGACGGCAGGGAGGCTGGGTGGGCCCGCACCGCAGGGGTCTGTGGTAAGTTCCCAGGACCAACTCCGGTTTATGCTCAGATGAGCTCTGACGCTTTTTCCAGTGGGCGAACAACTGGGTAGGGGAATTCCTCATATGAAAAGATACATCTCAAGGCAGAGCGGCCACTTCCAAAGAGAGCTTGTGAAAGACAGTTGAAAGAATAGATGTATGCTCCTTTATGCACCCCCGATCCTCAACTCCATGCCGTCATTTCCTTTATACATCTACGCTTCCCTATAATTTCTGTACACCTGCATGTCACACATTTCTAGTACTGGACATTTCCCCTCAAGGAGCTGCCGCATGTTTTCACCATCGGCAGGTGCTTGCCAGGAATACTGGCATTAAAGTCTGTTCCTCTATCAGACTGAAGGACACTGGCCCAGAAGCCTCTTCTCTGATTAATTTCCTGAGGGTTTGGCCTGGTGTGTCTACCCCAGGGAAAAAGTCCAGACTCACTCAAGGACGTCCAAGGGGGAGAATGCTGACAGTTTGCAGCCAAAAGCTCGCCCTGGAAGAGCTAGAAGGGCTGTGAGGCCTGCACTGGAATTCGCGGTGCCCAGGCTGGCTGCCTTGGACCACTGCCCACAGGGTCGGTGTGCCCTGGAGGGGACTGTGGGCTCCATCACTGCGGCTCTGTCCTGGTCTGAAACGGGAAGGTGGCTGTCCACCGCCAGCGGCCCTCTGCTTGGATACGGAAGCTTCCCTTCTGACTCCATCTTTGTCTTTTCATGGTCCTTCGGCTTGAGGTGCCTAGGGCGGTCCTCTAGCAGAGTAAGTGCACAAAGCGGGAGGAAATGCTGGTTCTGGGGACTCTCTGCAGCATCTGCGCCTTAAGCATTTTGGCCGCAAACATTCTCCCTGCATAACCAATTGGCTGTAAGGCAATTTTGCCCCCCAAAAAACAATGTCACTTTGGTTGACAGTTTAGGTTGGTCTGTTTGATTGTTCACTTTCATTTCTCCATTGACCAAGTTCTCCTATTTCTCCCATTTTTATGTTATCTATAAGATGTAGCTAGCCCATGGTGGTCTACACAATAACAAGTAGATGTGTGATGGTGGTCTTTAAACACTTAGCATTTCCTCCAGATGAGATGATTTGGTTTATTTTGAAACACCCTGCACTGGGAGGAGAAAGATAGTCACAGGGGCTGGAGGGCACTGAGTTGAACCCACATTTCCGTTGAACAAAGTACTTATGTCCAATCCACAAAACAGAATCAGTTATTTGCTCAGTATTGCCATGAATCCACACACATTTTAAATATATTCAATATCTGCGTTTTGCAAAAAAGTCTACTAAATTTTGTTATGTCCTTTTTAATACCCCTCTTTTATTTTTTGTGACTTTTATCTTTCTTTATGGCAAAATCCCCTTCCCGCCAATTAGTAATGCGGCAGACTTACTTGCCGCAAAACAATGCAACACAGATGGGTAAGGCGAAGATGCTGCTTGGAGAATATGGACCCAGAAGGTGGTTGTGGGGGGGACGGCGACATTCTGGGGTCTGGGTTCCGGAAACTGGGTCCGAAGCCCCACCCTGGTGTCTCCTCGAGGCCCTCTGCCTCCCTCCTCCCTGAACCCAGCTCTCCAGCCCGGCGCCTGCTTCACTCACTTTTCTCTCCCCACAGGTGCCCTCAGTAGACGTGCAATGCAGCTTTTTAACAAGCAAATAAAAAAATGAATGGACAGAAGACATCGGGGCTTAGTACAAACTTTGATGACTCCCCAAACCCGAGGCTTAGTTGTTACAGCTCTTCACATTCACAACGTCTTGTGAGTTGACGGATTGGACACCTATCCCATTCGCGTGCTGAGCGAGTTTGCTGGCCTCGGCCCCCAACAGGTAACCTCCACCTGCCAGTTTCCGCAGACACCTCGCTCCGACCGAGTGGCAGCACAGACACACTGAAAGCAGACCCGCTCCAGGCCGGGTGACCATTTCTCTTGAGCATTTTAATGTTGGTAATATTAAATAGTAAACACATTTTCCAAAAATTCTTTTAAAAGCCAGTCTTTTGTCACTTTTGACATGCTTGAGATCTATACCACTTTGTGAAAAAATCGTTTGGGAAAGGATGAATTACATTGAAGAATCAGAGTTTGAACTAAGGTGGAAGCTGAAAATCCTGACATCCTGCAGCCGTTGCCATCGTAGCTCCTTTTTTACAGCCTGTGCCTTCTGATGGCTCGTGTGTGCCAGGGACCCTAGCGACTTCCCCTGGGACCTCTGTGTATCCATCACCTACATGACCTCCATCTGCTCCTTAGGGAGAGGAAGCCCTCTTTCCCCAGCTACATTATTAGGCAATCGTTGCCCAACAATTTCATTTTCCAAATCTTGATTGAAAACAGTTAAAAATTAATAGAAAATTCAAGGTATATTCAGTTCACTTTTGTCAGTCTATTTCCCTAAGCAACATTCAATTTAATGACATATTAAACACTCAGATAATGATTGTTACACTTAATGGTAATATAGACACATGTACAGAAAACTTGCAGGATTTCTTTAGTAAATTTACAATAACCATTAAAACTTGACTAGAAAGCTTTTGAGTATCATTCTGTGCATGTGTGTGTGTCTGAGTGTGGATGTGCCTGTGTGTCGGTGTTTACGTCTCTGTGTGAGCGCTGAGGCTTCGCGCCACGTCCGGCGATCTGTCCCCCGGTCTGTGGCCTCAGGTCCTCCCTTGTTTCCGTCCCATGGCACCTGTGTCTCTATGGTTTCCAGGGGCTGACTTCATTACTATATGTCATCAGGTCCTGAGTCAAACCGGCTAAAATAAAGACCAAAAACTAAAAGCAGAGAAGTGGCTAGCTGCCGTCTTTCTTGGCAAATAGATAAATAGATGACCCTTCATTGTTCCTATCATAACATAAAAAAATAAAAACAAATGAAAAGGACGCAGGCTACGCCGAGGATTTTCCTTAATCAGTCATCCCCGTCCGCAGCCTTTGTTTAACCAGTCGACGCGGTCCCCTCCGAGCGGGCGTGTTTATCGTGGCTCTGAAAGCCCAGAAGCCCATAGGTCAGAGAACAGGGTTTGGATGGATTATGGGATTGTAACTGTCGCTGCCAGTTGACAGCTGTTATTGGCTGGGAGGATGAGCCTGTAAACCTTTATATAATTATTGTATTAACGGCACTGTGCCTCTGTGTTGCTGCTGCTTGTTCAGGGATCAATGTGAAGATCATTCCAAAAATGAATAGTGAGTATTGATCGTCCCGTGGTGGCGCCTTATCGGTGGCTGAGGCCGGGGCCTGCAGATTATAACTTCAATGTCATTTATGATGATTTGATGCGTATGCCAAGGAGCGATTTAAACAAAGGGCTGATTTAATTCACAGTGGATTTTTGTCGTGTGATGGGTAATACATCACAATCTATGTAATTTTTCGAAATGAACACATGTTGGCAGTAGTTCAGGGCAGTTCCTGAGAGAGCTGGAAATGACCAGGGAGGGGCCCGCCGGCGAGGCCGGCCTGAATGATTGGGCTGTGCTTGGTTCTGGCATTCACCTGACCTTGGGGCCTCTGCTGGCAGCTGCTGGTTAATTTTCTTCACTGAGGACACAGTTTAACTTTCTATCTGTCTGCCAATTACCTGACATTTTCAACTTATCACCTTCTATTTTTTAAATGATTGGAGGCACATCCACATTTTGACATTTTTTTTACAGCAAGTATTCATTTTATTCGCTGCTGAGCCATCTCTCTGTCATCCAGCAGCAGGATCCTTTTTTTCTAAAAAAAAATGATCGCCAGTTACATAACCACATAAAGAAACAATCCAGCCATTTTTTAATTGCTATTTCCAACACATCCTTGGTTAGAGGCTGTCAACATCCAAATTCCGACCTGAGACTGGGCACCCGCCTGCAGACTCACAAGTGGCCTCTTAGGGAAATCATGCTGAGTGGTGCTTGTTTGAAGAGGTTTCACTCTTTGAAAACAAATCACTGTAAAGTAAGTCATTAAGGAATATGGGAACAACATGAAGAGATTGATTAAGCCCTTGAAAAGTAGAAAAGTTGGAGCAGCAGCCATGAGTAATAACTTGTCGATTTCGGTTATTGTGATGCTAACAGTATATTTTACCAACATTCATTTCAGAGGGAGGCGATGTAGGTGTTTCCAGGCTATTGGATACAGAGCCCTAGGAAGCGTATTAAAGGATTAAACACTAAAACTAGAATCCAGGCTGGGTCTGCAAGAGGCAAGAGTTCCACGCCCTCACTGACGTCTCCCACGGGCAGGCACCGATGCCAGTGGCCACCCAGCAAGGCCTGGCCCCCCACCCCTCTGCCCACCTGTCTGATCCCCTATTGGAGCAGCATTGAGTAGGGAGGACCCAGGGCGCCGGGGAAGGAAGTAATCTCGTGTCCACGGTCAGCTTCAATAGAAAATAATTCAGACTCAGTGGTCAAGGAATGGTGTGGGAGAGCAGTTCCCTCCATGTATGGCTTTCTAACCACGCCTGCACCCCAGATCCGGGACCCCAGGCCCTGCAGCTCTGACAGCTCACAGGCCACAGTCCCGGAGAGCCAGCAGTTAGGAGAACTCTTGTGAGATATTGTCTTTTGATTTTTTACCTTATTTTCTTTTTGACATTTTAAATCTCTATTTACTGAAAGTCATCGTGAGGGCCTAAACCTTTCCTTTCTAAGAGCTCATGGTAAAAATCCTTCTGTTTTATTTTACACGATTTGCCTACTTCACTTTTTTAAAAGCTTTCTTCCGGTCGCTTATCCGAGGAGAGTGGATAAGGACTCTGGGCACCCCAGACAGACAGAGGGACGGCGCTGAGTCAGGGACGGTGGCAAAGGTGTGAAGTCCTTTTTCTCCACATCCTGGCCCACGTTTGTTATCTGTTATCTTTTGGATACCAGCCATTCTGCCAGGTATGCGGTGGTAGCTCACTGTGGTTTTGATTTGCATTTCCCTGATGACCTATGATGAAAAGAATCTTTGTGCACTGCTGGTGAGATTGCAGATTGGTGCAGCCACTATGGAAAACCATAGGGAGCTTCCTCAAAAAGTAAAGAACAGAACGACCATAAGACCCAGCAATTTCTCTTCTGCATATTTACCTAAAGGATACAAAAATAGTAATTTGACAAGATATGTGTTCCCTGCAGCATTATTTACAATAGCCAAGATATGGGAGTGACCCAGGTGCCCATCAACAGATGAATGGATAAAAAACAGGTGGTCCATATATACAGTGGAACATTATTCAGCCATAGAAAGGAAGAAATCCCATCATTTGTGATGACATGGATGGGCATAAAGGGTATTATGCGACATGAAATAAGCCAGAGAAACACAAATACCAGATGATTTCATTTTCAGGTGGAATCTGAAAAACAAATGAACAAACAAAACAGAAGTAGACTCATAGACACAGAAAACAAACTGATGGTTGCCCGATAAGAGGAGGGTGGGAAGAGCTGGGAGGAAAAGGTGAAGGGATTAAGAAGTACAACTTCCAGTTATAAAATAAGTCACAGGATGTAGTGTACAGCATGGGGAAAATAGTTAACAACACGATAATAACCTCTTATAGTGTCAGATGGGTGATGGTGATCACGTCGTAAGCTACATAATGTTGAATCACTATGCTGTATTAACATAATAGTGTATGTCAACTATCATATCATATAACATTGTAATATTATACTAATGTAATATTGAAACTACAATAATTGTTTTATATTAGTTTCATTTCAGATCTTTCTTCAAAATCCGTATGGTTGGGGAAAATATGTTCCTCAATTATACGGACTTTGAAGACAGATCTGAAATCATGAGATAGCACATGAGATAGCGAGAGAGAGTCTCGGGACTGAGTGAGGGGAGGCTGAAGAATGCAGAGGAACACCAGCCAGTGGGGAAACGGGGGGATCATTTTTAGGAAAAGGGTAATTTTCAGTTCCACGGTTTACATGTTCTATTGTTCTGATGAATTTTCCATTTAACAGCTTCCTGCGTAATCATGTTGGAAAGTTATACCAATAACATACGATAGTATTTAAATTCCCCCAATTTAAGGCCTCATTACCTCCTGTAACAAGGATACAGTTACAATCGTAGTGCCGTACTGTACTTAAGAGCCAGAACACTTTAATGAGGAAAACGCCTTTCAAATCTGATGTTTTCTAAGGTTTGCAATGTTTCATTTCTAATGTTAACAGGAGTAAAGTGTAACTAACTGACTTTTCAACCGAAGTGTGCTATTTCCTCTCCAACGTTAGAAAGGTAAATATATGAGAAAAACATATGTTGTATCTTTTTTTACCTGTGGTTTATTTGGGTTTGCTTAAATTTCACTATATTCTTGATAATATTGTCTTGCGAGAGCATGTCACAGCAAGATATGTGATCTGAAGGATTTATACAAATTATTTTTTTTAATAATTAAATCTCAAAGCATGACCATAAGAAATAAAAGGTTTAATTATTTCCAATGGCTTAGGTTGTATTAATAATAATTATATGACTAATTTTTATGACTAAAGTGTGTTTTCTTTTATCTTTGCGGCTAGAGTGTGAAAGGAAGCTTATTATTTTATTGTTGTTGTTACTGATGACGGGAACACTTCCAAATGTAAACCAGACCTGTGACCGCGTTTTCCTTCAGCCACTTCATTTGGTGTTTGAGACATGGCTGTAATCATTGCCGTTTCACAGGTGAGCACATAGGACAGGAACGATAGCGGTCTGTCTAGGGCCACACCAGCCGCCAGGTGTGGGCAAGACCCAGACTCAGATCTGTTGAACCAGAGCTCATGTCACAGGCATTGTTTTTCCTCTAAGTGATTACAACCTGAACAATTTTAGGGAATCTATCTGATCTTCTGAGACCTGGAGTGAAGGAGATTTCATTATGTTTATCCATTACCTATTCTGAAAATATCAGCTCTCGTAGCTGGGGGAAAGCATGACAAAGTTTCACCCTGTGTTTGAATGAGCAAGTGGAACGCAGACCCTGCAGCAGCCCATGTGTGCCGCATCAGTGATTTGCCAAACCCCTGGCCCCACTGATACACCAAATAAAACGCATGTTAACCAGACAGGTTAAGCTTCTCCGCGACCCCTAGCCCCCGCAACTGGACTTGCCCTCAGCCTGGGCCAGCAGACAGCTCTGCCTGAGCACCGAGGGGCAACCTCGTGGGGTCTACACCCCCTGACGCCACTGCTGCCGATCCACCCTCCCCATCATTTCCCCTCTCACCTCGCTGGTCCCCACAAAGGGAAACCTTTGCCCAACCCTAAGACAGTCAGCGACCTGAAGGCCAGAAGAGTGTTCCTGTTGCAGGACTCTCATCACTTTGTCTCCCCCTCCTCCTACAATAAGCCTTCTGTATATGTTCCTCCTTGATACGTAGGGTTTGCGTTTTACTAGACACTGATCTTTATGAACACAGAATAAAGATCTGTACAGAAACTCGTTCAACTTCTATTAAGCAAACTACTTTCCTCTTCGGGTGAAATGATCCCAGCTCTATCTACCAGGGTCGCACCCACATACACAGACACCGCCTGTCCCTCTCCTCCAAAGTTTCCACTGCACATTAATTCAGGAGTTTGGGAAGACCCGTGGACAATTACTGCACAGGACAACAGTGTCTATCGTGAGGACACAATGGAGGCGTGGCCTGATGCCCTGTGCGTAAGCTCCATGCCGCTATTAATAGATAAGCTGGTTGAGCTGCGTTCTCCTGAAATGGTTGCCCGAGTAGAGATGAGTAACATGCGGGGCTCAGCACAGTAACAGAGGACAGAGGTGCCTGTGAGCACACAAATGACATGGCGGGACACTGCCAGCCCAGGACGAAAGCGCCCTGCCTGTGTGTGAGCGTGCACGCGTGCCGGCCCTGCTCATCTGTGTTAGTGGAAGGGGTCAGAGATGCGGATAAATCAATGTATCCGACTATTCTAAAATAATTACTATTGATCTACCGAAGACTGGAATTCTTGCCTTTGTATTTGAATATCGATATATATGACACCCTGGAAATCCAGAGTCTTTGAAGTAAAGTGAGGATGACACCTTCTAAAAATACCCATCTGAAGTGCACTCCCAGTCACTCTGGTGTCCAAATCCTCCCTCCACCCAGCAGATGGACCCCTCTTAGAACATGCTGGAAATTCCTCAGTCACGTTCTGCTAGAAACTCACAGATGGGACAGTGTGGGGTGGTTTTCATAAGGGACTATTCCCGTAGGCATGGGTGGCTTGTGTTTCGCCAGCAGGAATGGGTACAATATTACTTCTAGGACCTAAGGGTCAAGAAAAGGGAGAAGTCCCTGGGATCTGCACAGAGTGATGGGGGGCGGGTCAGCTTGCATGGGCTGTGGTTTCCAGTGAGGGAGTTCAGCTGCCTTGGTTCCCACTGGAGGGAGCTGAGGAACAAAGACTCTGAGGCCACCCTCCTCACTCCTGGGGTCCCCATTGCGGAATCCCACTCTAGGACAGGTTAGACCATAGATGAAGCCTATCCAGTCAGCTCTCCAGGCACCAAGGGATGGGGACGAGCCTGGCGTGAATCTGAACAGGGGAAAGGAGGACACCCAGTGACAGGTGACTTGTGGGTGAACTTTGGGATATCCATGGAGTAAAGCAATGGCAGGTTTCCAAGATTTAAGAGCTTACAGCTCAGCAAAGGAGAACGTCACCTGCCCACCCACACCATCCGACTGCAGTGATGATGGAACCACATGATGGAAGCGTAAACAAAGTAGACTTACTTTCATGTGAGAGATTATGGGCAAAATGGTGGGAAAAGGGAACTTAGGTGGGAGAAGAGAATGGGTGTGCTTTAGACACATGTCATCAGAGGAAACTCGCTCTAGCTGAGGGTGCTAAAGACATGCGTAATGAGTGATTGAAAGAAATGGAAAACGACCTGGTTCAAAATCTCCTGGTGGGCCTGTACACTGTATTGTGGAGACAAGAAGTGGGCACCCTTCCTTCAGGATGGATGGCTCAGCAGTGATGTAACAGGATGGGTGTGGGGACAGAGCCAGGAGTGCAGTTTCCAGGCTCTCAGCCTCACGTGGAAAGGTGCTGGCTCGGGTAGTAAATGGCCATCAACTGTGATTGGATGGCCATCAGCTGTGGCTAGTTGGCCGTCAGCTGTAACCAGTGAGCCATCGGCCACTAATATAACTGCAGTGGCTACGCTAGCAGCAAATGGGGGCTAGCAAGAAGATAGTGGCTGGCAAGCGCAGATTGCAGCTAGCATGGCGGAGTGTGGATTGCGGATCCTGTGTCTCCAGCCCAGCTGCCAGTGAGATATAGTGGTCTGACTCCCTTATCTGTGGCTCCGTGGATGTTCCTTTTTGCCCTCACCATGTCCTGCGTTCTTGTGTGGGGAGCGGGACCAGAGACCCCACCTGACACCCTGCGTGACAATGGGGTTGAGCTGAGTGAAGCTGTAACAGGAGGGCCAGATAAGAGAGACTGAAATTGCATAAAAGACAGACACAAGACTCTAAATAAAGTTTATGGCAGCTGGAAATGTCTCAAAAGAGAGATGACAGAATTTGGTGACCAATTAGAGGTGGATTTCAAGGAGGGGAAGAAGACAGGAAAAACTCAGTACTCTTATCCGTAGGTCATTACCTAGTAACAAAAGGAAAGAGACGTGGGTTAGGAACACTTTTGAGCGAGGTGTACATGAGTTTTCATTCTTTTTGTTCGTGATCACACAATTAGCCGGCATTTTCAATGACCTACAGCATACAGCAGAGCAAGAAATTTCAAAATGACCGTAAGTGACTGTGCTGCTACTTCTAGACATAGACACTGGTTTTGTTTGTTTGTTTGTTTGGTTTTCTGGTTGGTTGGTTGTTTCTTAAAATTATTTCTAACACATTAGTTAGTAATACCAGCAAGTATGGTAGATGTGTTGCAGGTAAAATTTTCTGTGTAGGGACCGCATGAGGCGATGCCTGGCAGCGAGAAGGGCCCCACCAGCCTCACTGTGCTGTGGTGTCTCTGTCAGCAGAAGCTGAGACCTGTGTTCGCGCTGGTCTCCGCACCTGGCACCCTACCCAGGCGGCAGCAGGACACGATGAGACGCTCCGCCTGCATTTCTTTTTCCTAACGTGCCGGACGCCAGTGTTGTTTCTCTCTTTAGAACAAGCTCAGGGACGCCCAGTGCTAGAGGACGGCTAGTGACTGAGCCCGAGGTGCAGACACAGGGCGGAGGTGACCCCCCCCAGACAGCGGGGCGCGTGGTGGCAGGACGACACCCTGCTGCCTTCTCAGTGGAACCGTGAACCGCTGTGTCCTGTCCGTCTCAGGACAAGGTCTGGGCTGGAAACACCTGTCTGGGGCTGTTGGCTGTAGCTGCTGCTGAGAGCCGGCACCTGGGTGACCTTGCAGGACGGGCAGGAGGTGCCTTCAAGGTGGAAGCAAAGCAGCAGGAAGAAGCCTCAGAATCACGGTCATCTGCCGGAGCGCTGGCGGCCTCGGCATATCTACCATGGGACACGGTCCCGCAAAGGCGGTTTTAATCCCGTTAGATGCCCTGACTTCCAAGCTGGCCGGTGGGAGACCACCCTGCGCGCTCTCGCTGCTCGTCCGCAGCCCTCCGGGCCGGAGCCCCGAGCCGCCCCACACTGCAGGCCGCCTTCCCGTGGGTGCAGGAGCGCGTGTGCGGGGCAGGGGAGCCGCCGCCCGCCACCCGCGATCGCAGAGCAGCCAGCTCCACGGTGCGCGGCTCTCAGTCCCGGTGCGCAGAGCGTGCGCCGCAGCTGTGAGGATGGAATGTGCTAATTGTGTTTGAAATAGCCCACCTTACAAAGAACCTTCCTCCTTTCCGTGAAAAGGGCTGTGATTTATTTATGTTCCTCTCTATTATTTGCTGTAGACTTTCTCTGGCACCGACCCCATACATCACATCTCTAGTGAAACTAACCCTGAAATCGCAGTGTCATTGGTGTGGGGTGTAGGACGTGTGTGGACCGTCACAGCACGTGTGAAACGCTCGGCCGCACCCTTTCTTCCAGGAGGCAGCGGGGGGCCCCCACGAGCGGTTCTCACCTCGCAGAGGATCCCACGCGGAAGGTGACACAACCGGGCAGGAGCACTTAGGAAAGATTGCTAGGAGATGCTGCAAAGAACTAAATTAGTAACGGAAACTTAATTGTCTTGCCTCCAGCCTTCCTCTGCTCAGTATCCCGAGTGAACAGAGACAAAACTTAGCGTTTTTATAAATGTACTACTCCAGACTCAGAATGATTCTCTTCGTAACCATCTTCCGAGAAACGTTCTGGCCTCTTTCCTTTTCTTTTCTTTAGATTTAGAAAGAGCATCACACCACCTTCATTAAGATACTATAAATATCTGCACTTTCCTTTTTGAGGCAGCCAATTTTGACTGTTTTTCCCAACTTAGAAAATGGGAGCCAAGGAATTTTTAAAGGAGTAAATTCTGTAGTGTAGGTGACTCACTCAGATACATATTAAACACTGCAGAATGCTCTGTAATGTTGCCTGCTTGTTTTCACACACAGATAAACCCCAAGTGTATGTGTCATAATGTAGACAGGAGAGAACCAAGCCAAGGGTATACTTCTTATCAAGGTACAGAAAACCTGCTTGGAGTCATTTCTGGAAAACAGATACTCAGGAGAAAGGGTGATTAATGAGGAAGGGTGTACGGTTTCTTGGAGACCGTAAATACACTCTTTTATAGTATTTTCAAATTGCCTCAAACCTTACTTACATGGGGAGAGAGGAGATCCAGGATAATTTACCTTTAGTTTTGCTGGCCCTGTTTTCCCTGACTTCTTTGCTCAACTTTAAATTAAAGTTGGTAGAATCTTAGATTTTTAGCCATGTTTCTTCTGAGCTAAAGAAAAGCAAAGTCAATTTATTGGGAAATTGGCTACAGCGGCCTCTTTTCCCACTAGTTCAGCTGTGTATTCACTGTGACAAGTGTATGTGGGTGGATGACGAGTTGGTTTTCCATTGGAAGGGTCCATGGTGAACAGAGGGTCCAGGTGCGTGGTCAGGTGGGAGTCAGGGAACTGGGTCCAGGCTCAGAGACTTTGGGGCACCCATTTGGTCCATCCTTCTTTGAGTTACAGGGTTAGGATGGCATGCTTTCCATCTCTTGCCGTTCCAGACGTTCTACTATCAGTTAGTCAAATGCATGATCCTTAATTCTTAAGTTCTGATGGACACCATGACAAAGTGTGAAAAGACCCAGTAATGATGGAGGCAAAGGGAAGAAAGCAAGCTCAAGGCTGGAAAACGTGTCAACCTCTTAATTAGCCAGTTTAATAACGGAGAGACTACAATATGGATTGATGCATTGATCACTTATGAAAAAAAAAGGTATTACTTTCAATGGTTAAAAGAATGTTTATTCGGAAGACTACCACTGAACTCACTCTTTCCTTCTTCAGCTTTATGTGGCTCCTGAAAGCTGTGATTCGCTTTTTGTATGTCCTGTAGTTGAAGCATCTTAGTGGAGACTATTACATAAAATTACAATCCTTTAGATAACATTTCTTTAGCTTTGTAGTACTGAGAAAATCATGATATGTCTTCAGACACACAGAATGATTCTCTTCTGTGTGATTCTGTGAAATCAAAATAGGGGAAAAGACAGCAAAGAACTTTAAAAAACTACATGTATAAGGGTCACTTGCATAGCTTGGCGCATAGTGCTGATATAATGTCAGCTAAAAACACGTGTGGATCGATAAACACACACCTTTTTGTAGTTTCAGAGAAATGTTGTACACCTACTTCATGGTCCTGTTAGCCTCTGTTGTATATTTTTGCATATTTCGCACACACACACCCCACCGCCAAATGCTGCTCTCTGTTGATCTCCAAATGCAGGACTATCTGTCTGCAGACCTGGCTGTAAGCTTGCCATATCATTACTAGCTCAGGGGGAATCATTCAAACCAATGCAATTTACTCAATATTGGTCAGTTTGACTCCTGACCCTGGTCCCTCGGCAGTGTATCCTTGGCAACCCTCGCCGTGTGTGAAGTCAGAATGTGCTCATTGGTCTCATCTGTGACAGCTCGCTAAAGGCGGCTCAACATAGCCTGGTCTTTTCACAGAAAATGAGAAATCCAATAATATACTATATTCTGATCTAACTGGTATTTACACTGGGAAAGCCACAATCGGGGTGCTTTCCAGGGGCTGCACACGAGCCAGGGGCCCCTTGGTTAATTTCTTACATGGATCATGAAGTGGGAGCTGTTTTTTGTGTTGTTTCATTGGGGGAGGGGAGGAAGTTAGAGAATGTTCTATCACTTGTTTGTGCAATCACTTCATCGGAAATGTATGAGCTGAGCCAAAAATTGGGAAATGAACCAGAAAATTCTGTGGCAAATACCTCTCAAAGATATCATAGGATGTTTTCACTTTTGTATTTTAAATAAGTTTAATTACAGAGAAGCCACACTGCATCTACACAACAGAAACTGCAAAAGTGGGCAATCTATAAATAG
Source organism: Rhinolophus hipposideros (assembly GCF_964194185.1). NCBI lineage: Eukaryota > Metazoa > Chordata > Mammalia > Chiroptera > Rhinolophidae > Rhinolophus > Rhinolophus hipposideros. The sequence continues at coordinate 1,276,390 of NC_138063.1, read as the reverse complement.
AAATTTTAGTGATGTCGGCATCACTGAGAAAATTCTGAAAATACCACTTACGTAGAGGTGGTTGTTGCCAAATACAAACTCCAGCTCAGTGTGATCTGTTTGTGGCTGTACCACATTTCCTAGCAAATTGTGGGGAGATTAGAGATGATGAATTATTGTAAGCTGAACAGCTTGACCCGTACTTACAGAAAATGGCTAATTGCCTCACACATATCCCCCAAATTTCATGTGAAAGAAACCTCACTTAGCTGATGTTGAAAATTTATTTTAATTTTATGCTTGAGTTCCTTTTCCGAGATTTAGAAATAGCAGTGTTCATTTTCATGTAAAGCAGAATGGCATTGCAGAGTGTCACTGGAGCCTGCTTAACAAAATGACACCTGGTGCACACAGGCAGCAGCAGAACATGCTTACAAAACACACTCCAGGAACGCGTCCCTGTGATAAAGCTCAAAAGTGAACACGCAAAGCCCTGGGGAACAAAAGGGAGAGGAAGAGGGAGGCCAGGTCTCCACGTGCCAACAGAACATTCCACTCAAATTTTCCAGAGAAAAGTCCTGTGAAGTCCTTCACGAAGGGGAAGATCGTGTCTGTGCCCCATTGTCCAGCATGTGGAACTGCTCACGGCACAAGGACAACACCTGAAGGATGCCGTGACCAAAAGGTGCTTTACGTGCCAGTGGTGATGGTTTGGGGCCATTCCTTTTGCGTTTAGAAAATCTAGGTACATGTAACTGTTGTGAAACCCCATTGCCGAGGTTCTCTGCTGGGGGCAGATGATGCCTACATGAAATGATCAGTGTATGTGTGTTGGCTTATGTGTGATGCGTGTGAAATATTGGGACTATGAAGTTGGGAGAGTCTGGCTGGCCACACCTTGGAGTTAAGTGTGTCCCCAGAATCAGCACGCTGAATTTTATATTGGTCATTTCCTCTTCTTCCTGTTTCACATTTTTGTTCCCTTCAAACTCACCCTCCTCTCTCCTCTTCCTGACCTACTTATTATTTCTATCAGGAAAGAAAGAAAGAGAGAGACAGAGAGAGAGAGAGAGAGAGAGAGAGAGAGAGAAAAGAACAAAAGAAAAGAACAAAAGAAGTGGAACGTGCACATTTGGTGGGTGGCACGTTTCCTTAGAGATTCCTGTCGATCTGTGGACGGGGCACCCTGGAGTCCCAGGGCACAGGCATGGCTCCCTGCCATCTCTATGTCAGGGGTCCACTGTCCTCCTTGGGGTCCACGGCTCCTGTCCCACTGTCCACTTGTCCTGCCCCAGCCATCCAGTCTGTCTGCTGCCTCGCTCCATCTTTCTTCCTGCACTGGTGTTGCTCCCTCAGCCTGGGACCCTCAGCCCCTTCTTTGTGCCATGGTCCCGTGCCTTTTCTCAGCTGTTTGCTCAGAAATTACATCTTCACCAAAGTCAGGCCTGACTCCGACTCCTCACAAGCGCCCACTCCCCACACGTTTCGTTGGCAGACACTCCTGTATTTTTTCTTTCCAGGATGCATCTTCAAGACACTGTCTACTACCTGATCACCCACCTTCATGCCAGAGAGCAAGCTCGCCATGGCCTGGGAGCTGCCGCCACAAGGTGGCACAAAGGGGGCTCGGTTAAAAGGCACCAATGGATCACGTTTTCTTTTCTCTTCCTTTCCTTTTTTTCCCCAGTGCAGTTTCCACTTATGTGTAGTTTCTGCTTTGTAAGAACACCACCTGCTAGGCTCCCTTTGGCCACGGGGCTGCTTATCTGTCTCCATCTTCAGTCGCTATGGCCTCCTCCTCCTTATCTCTGAGTTAAATCTCCTGAGAAGGAATGGATGAGACTGCATGGCGATCTGGGTGGTTTGGGGGCAGGGGCTGGCTGCCCTCACACTGGACGCGGGGGGTGGGGCACAGTCATGCCCTGTGGTTTGGTGACTTAGGCTGGTGCCGGACGTGGCAACAGCTGGACCAGTTTGTCTTCAGATATGTACACGTGGACCAGGTGATGCCCCATCCTTCAGAGAGAACTTTGTAAACAAAGACAATTCCCACTGTGTACATGGTCCATTGTGCCTCTGTTTCCTTAGGGACACTGCTTTTCTAGCCATATGGATTAGTGCACTCAGGATTCAGTAAGGAAACAACAAACGTGTCTGGGAACTTCTACTACAAATAGGCCAGGAGAATTACAGAGACAAACAAACATAATCATTGCCCTCAGGGAGCTGATATTTTTCCTATAAAGTTTCTTATAAATTTTACCAGTTTCATTACATTATTATATGCATTACTCATACCTTCTAGGAAGAAAGACTTCTCTCTAAAAACCTTATGGTGATAAATTTCTGTGGTTGAAACAAATTCCACATTTAAAAAATAAATTATATATATTTTAGAAGGATCAAGTTCCTTTGAAGCAAGCCTTTTAACCGAGGATGCACTAAGTCACAACTCTCCTGTTTTATCCTTTCTACAAAGTGGTCATAAAAACAACAAAATCACATCGTATCCATAAAATTGCAGAAATTGTCCACAAAATCGTACTTCTGGAGAAACCCACGTGTAGATCCTGTACACATTGTCTTGCACTCCAACGTTTGCTCCTAGCGAATGGGAATTCATTTCTTACAAGAGGAAATGGCCCCAGAACTCAGCCTGACCCTGGACCCGCTGTCACCACTGTGTCACTGGTCCTAGAACCACAACTACCTCTGTGGACGTTAACTTACTGGGAAAGCCAGAGGTAGAACTTGCAGTGTGTTACATCAGAAAAGGACCACACACGTCTTTAGCAGTGGAGGTCGTCAAGCTGTCATCTAGAAGCAGACTCATTCTGTGAAGAAGATTTGCTATGGGAAACAGCATGGGTGTTTGGGGAGCTGGTCCCCACGCAGCCCCTATTTTTGGGTACCCCTGAGCTGTCCTTAAGACCCGGCCGCGAGCCCAGTCCAGGTGACCTACACTGCTATTCAACTCGCTCCATTTCACCACCACGAGGTCTAGAGTGGCGAAGGAGTACATTCAGATGGAGAGAACGACTGATCAGGACCAGAGGTCAGCAGTCCTGTCCCCCATGCCAGGAGCCTTGTCCTGTGTACTGAACTGAGGGTCACACACCTCCCTGTGTGAGGAGAGCATGCCAGTGACGATAGAAAGCTCTGCGTCTTGGCCTGAAATCAAACAAGAGTTTTTGCGTCTACAATCCAAAAGGAATCTACATTTCAAATTGTCCTGGCCTTTGAAATACGTGTTCACTACTGTTAAAATACAATCATCTAGCAAGTTGTTTATTTTCCATTTTATTCCTGATTTTGAGCCAACTTCATGATTTTTATCTAGTACAAATTATATATATTTTTTTCTATTTCAGTTTACTCTTTATGACGGAAACTGCTCACATTTCCCCCATTGGATTATTATTCTTTCTTTCTTGTGCTCCAGAAATGGTGGTTGTCCTGGTTCAGAGTGAAGTGTTGCATTTGATGGATTGGATTCAGGTTCTCGTCATGCCCCAGGGACCCTGGGAGGTTACTCACAGCCTCTTCTCTCATCGCAATATGTCGACACCGACCCTCTTCACTGACTTGTGAACAGTGCATGCAACCCACTACCAACTTAAAATTGGTTTTTGTTATAATACACCTTAAGGGTAATTTTCATGCCTGAGTATTTTTTATTTGGTGCTTGTAAGCATTTTGTTCAGTAAGCCTTTTGCTCTGAAGGTTTTGCTTTTAAAAACCCCATCGTACTTACATTTTATAAAAGTTTTGTTACCTTTTTTATTATTAAATGATCGTTCAAAATGTGGCTTGGAATTTTATTGTTAAATTGTCACTTTTTGAAATAAAGATGCCAACTTTAATATCTCATGAGGAAAATGTGAACTGAGGACCACATTCATATTTACCCACCAGTCAAGCCCTTCAAGGGATTATGGTCAAGAACCACACAATGTGATTTGGGGGGAGAAATGCTCTTTCAAACAACTTAGCAGCAATTTGCTAAATATTACTATCCCAAACTACAGTTGCTCTTTTCTGAATTCACTCCCAGGAAATACACTACCCCTTGTCTTAGAAAGAAATAAATTCTGTAGTGATAGTAATTTGGTCATAAAAACGGGATGGAATGGAATCTGGTTTTCCAGGCACTTATTAGTCAGAACTGCTTTCATGATAGTACCTGTGTCTCTGTTACAGGCACCATGGCAGGAAATGCCAAGTCCTCTACACCTGTGACACTGAGGGGTGAACAGGTGAAGGGGGTGGGGCATTGGCCAGAGCAACCTGTGTTGTGTTCTTCCCGGGATGGAGAACACATGCCAAACGCAACGACGTCATGGTCCTTCGAAATCACATCATCAAAATAAAGTGTCTTTATCCCTTCTAATGATCCTTCTAATGCAGCAATGGCCTTGGTTTTCTTGAGTCCTCATGTACTTTGAAATGTGATTGGACATTAAAGGAGATTGTACACTTTGTACGGGACGTCCTTACCAGGTGGACAGGGTGCCTCCCCTAGGTCAGCCAGCTCCACTTGCAGCCCCCCTTTCTCGCTCACCTTCATTCCTTTAGTTTCATTGTCTGTGCACCTTGTCTCATTCCTTCTTTTATATGGTGACCCTTCGTGCCTCACCCCTGACCGTCTTCATGTTTGAACTTTCTCGGAACATAACTGACATTGCATTGAAATTTAAAAAGCACTAAAAATGTGTTAAAATCATCATTTATGAGATATGTAAGTTAGAATGTATGATGTTGATATTTATGATTAAATAATCATTAACCTTTTGAAGAATAGAGGTTTACATATTAGCATTTTCTGACACTGGTAACTATTACTATATGTTTAAAATAGTTCCAATGTACACATTTTAATTTCAAAAACTAATGATACATTCAATTTAACTCCTAGCTGGGGGTTAATTATTTTAGGTGTTCTGTTGTTTTGGGAACCTTGATATTATTAATACAGACAGGGATTAGTATATAAACACAGGATTCACTATGATCCCCTGGCCCCATCTCATCATGAGTGCAGAGATAATATAATTAAATGAATGACTAGGGTACTTGCATCCGAAAACAAAGTTCTCTCTTTGCATTTTTCTGTCTATCACTTTGCTGCCACCTAAACACTCTTGCAGAGCCCAGTGTGGTATCTGAGGTGAGGCCTGAGCTCAGACGCCTTCAGTCTGGGCAGGGATGTGAGTGAGGCGACCAGTCTGAGAGCAGCTCTGTCATCTGAACCCCAGCCCATGGTGGCCCTGAGGCAAGGTGAGCCAGCGATACCAAATCTGCATAATATTCAAGAGAAGCTGAATATCCATAAATCCATGAGGGAATACCCCACATTTTAAATCTTACTGATTTATTTAAAATACTATAGAAGCCGAACAGAGCTCTTGCCACGTGGGCATGTGGACTTTGTGGCCATGACCTCTGGTGTGAGCACTGATCGGAGCTCTCAGGTTCAGGCAGTGAGAAGCAGGCGGCGGCTAGCTCTCCATTACTTCCGGCGTATCCCGTAATGTGGGACACAGCTGCATGTCTGCAGGACCACAGGCGGCCTTTACACCATAACCCCTAGCACACAAGCATTCTCATGCAAGGTGTTGGTTCATTTTTGAAGAACAAGAACAGAAATTACAAGAACATTTTACATCAGGTTTAAAACTTAAAGAAAAAAAGCACAGTATAGAGAAGGACTGAACTTCGAGGCATGACAGAGAAAGAATTTGACTGAGGAATGAGGAAGCACCCGGCACCCTGCATCCTGGACCCATGTTTGTGTGAAACAGAGGAGCTCTCGTGAGCGACTTGCCCTGATCTCTGAGAAAAGGGCTTCACAAGCCCGAATGTTATGGCCCATCTGTCACGCACATCTGAACTTGCATAACTGTGTGTACATCGTACCTAGATAATTCCAGAATCTGTGTTTGTGTTTCAACAGATCTTCTTGATAACTTTATCAAGTACCTGATAATAAGGCGTCTCTTTAGCCATTAGTAAGAAAAAGAACTACCTGATGGTTTGAGCAATCTTCTCACAACCCTATTTCCTTAAAATTTTAGTTATTAAAAGAAGAAAAAATGCCTGATCCTTTTCCCTGGGTTCAAATTAACTACACTGAAAGTACTGTGTACTCAACATTCACACATGATTAAATACTTCTTTTTCATCCAGTTGATTTCTAGAACTCTGATCTAACTAAAAAGTGTTCAGATTTACTTTTTTATATATCTGAATTTGGCGACTTGTTTATTAGTTTGATGATCTAAATAAAAATGTTTAATTGACAAAGAAAAGTAAATATTATGATAATTGAGTAATAGAACCTATCACTGCATGATATATTCTAATATAAAATATTAGAATAGAAATTATATAGCATTAAACACATTTCATACGTATTTATGACTAGGTAGAGTTTAAATTAATTGAGTCTTTTATAAAGCGTTCTAAAATTATATGCATGTATGTAGAGATATATAATTTTTGTTATACCTAGAGTTGAGAGCAAGCCTGAAAATCTCTAACAGACACAATATTTCTGTATTGTTTTAGCTAAAAAGAAGTACCAACAGGCTACTAGTTGAGTTGATTCTTTGTTCAGTACTGTCCAAATGAATTCACAATAAAATAAGATTGCTTTTAACAATTCTAACTTGTCTAAGAAGATTGAACTGGGGAGATTACCTTTTCATCAACACAGGCACATTTTCTCTGTCGGCCATCCAGACACACACAAAAACAAACTTGTAATGAGCGGGCATTTTATCAAGCGCTTTCTCCATCCTTCATTAAACGACAGAAAATTGCTCTTTGCCGGATCGTCAATGCAGCCTGCCCTCCCAGAGCCCATTTGTTTCACATGCGAGCACCGAATATTGCAAGGATCTGCAGATTTTAAGTGACAAATTGTGCCCAAGTCTGCCTGGCTTGCCGAGTTGTGTTTTGTTGGGGTTTTGTCATGCAGGATGTTGAACAAGAGGGTCCTCCCATGACATAACACGAGTGCCCATGCTTCCATCCCCTGCAGGTTCTGTCGCACCACTGCACTGGCTCTGACAAGACTCTTTATCCCACCATCTCCACGCGAGCCGTGAAAGGTGTGGCTAGTTGAGACTGAAAGCACCAACAAAATGGGAAATGTGCTCATTCGTTGGATATCTCCTGTTCTTCATTAAATCTATTGAATTTGTCATCTTTTTTTTTTAATTAAAGTTTATTGGGGTGACAATTAGTAAAGTTACATAGGTTTCAAGTGTAAAATTCTGTAATACATCATCTAAATGTCATGCTGTGTGTTCACCACCCAGAGTCAGTTATTGGGGGAGAGGAAGGTGGTAGATGAAGGTAAAAGGGATCAGATATATGGTGATGGAAGAATTTGTCATCTTTTTTAATTGCACATACAGGTACTGGTGATGAAGGATTTTTTTTTTCTGAGTTAAAAACTTAACAATTTGACCCCCTCTCAAAGAACAACTCTTCCAGAGCTTTCCGGACAAGGAAGAACTTAAAACAACCCCAGTGTAGCTTTCTCATGGCAACACCTGGGTGTGTGGGGTTGGAATCAATGTGAATTATTGAGTTTTGCTGGGTAACATGGAGGGTACAACGTATGGGGCCCTGGCTTGTTGAGCAGTCATTATTTATTTATACCCAAAGATTAACCACACAATATAAGGGGTGAAATTCTATCACAAAGGTGAATGAACGGGTACAAGTTGAAATTTACGTGGGGGTCTGTTCTGGGGAGAAGAGGACAGCTTCCCGTAAGACATAGGGCCCACTGCAACTTGAACCCAGGCCCTGGATTTCCACCCAAACGAAGCAGATGCGTTTGGGATCCAGCCTGCAGCAGGCCTCGCCCTTCGCTGCCATTTACACGGCAGATCCATTACTTTGTAGCTCACCTATTATTCACTCTCTTTAGTATGCTATGGTCAGCTCTGTTTGGGGCAGTGAAATAAACACGGTTTTGCATTGCTTCAGCGACCTGCCATTTTGTGATTTTTTTTTATGCTTTTGTGACCTTAACAGACTATTTTTTACTCATAGCAGGCGTAGGGCTCTTGTTTAGATATGATTTATGATGCTACATTAACCCTTCATCGACCTAGAAAGGCCCTAATATTAAAACAGTTTGACACATAGAAAATCAAAAGCCTTTTTATTGAAAGTGCTATTGTCCACATCATAAGTTTCCTCAACGTGATGCCACGGTCACACCATCAATTTCCTGCTCCTATTGAGTACTGTATTGAAAACTAATGGACAGAGTCCTTTGTCATTTCTGTCCCAGTGACCAGCAAATAGCTCCGGGAAAGTCTCTGCTTTCATATCACTTCAGGCATTTCTAAATGGCACATCTGAGACAACACGTTAGTGTTCTAAGGAAAAGGCCATAGTGGATTCGAGGTGAATCATAGAGGCCCTCTGTCTGCTCACACACCTGTGAAGTGGCGACCTAGTTCTTCCTAATTTCCTGCAGTAGGTTTCGCACAAATGAACTATGAGATGGAAAATATGTCTTTACAAAGGATTTCCTGGCTTATGCACATGATGTGTTTTGAGGCCACACAGGAATATTTTTAGTAAATGAAGAGATCTTCCCCTCCCTTTTTCTTTTAACTTTTAAATGTTTCTGTATCTCCACATATTCCAATCACTCTGTCACTTTTATAGAAACTGCAAGTTTGGTTAGCAACAGATTTGGATGAAAGTGTCAGTAACAGAATATAAGACAGCCTGCATAAGGACCACTGGGGAAAGGAGCCACCTACTGAGATGGATGTCTTCACAAGAGGATGGCATTTTAAATTATGCTTTTACATCACACACGATGTTTATGTGGACATTTAAATACAGATAGGTGATTGGAAGATAGATAAAGAAATTCCTACTTGAGAAAACAAAAACAGCATTACCTTTGATGTGCCCTCTTAATGCTCAGCTCTGGAGCTCCCCCAGAGATGACATGGCACCCTAGAATGACTTAAGGTGTGCAGCACTGGGCTGCAGAACACGAGTGTCAGCGTCCGACCGGGCTGGCTGGGCCCTGGTGGGCACATGGCCAGCGTCGTCTGGAGCCTGGCACATCTCTCATGAGTCCTGTGGCACACCTCACCTCTGCTGTCCCCCAGGAGCTCCAGCTTTGCCTTTGTGACCGAAGCACTTATGTCACTGGCCTCGAGTCCCATGTTCCTTAGTTTGCTCTTTCAGTGCTGTCCCTAAAGATCTCTGGGCTCTGCTGGGGGACGATGAGTGCAAGTCCTCCAGCCCGGCTCTCACAGGCCCCACACGCATGTTCTCGGCTCCAACTTCTCCCGTTCTGCTGCCTCGACCATGATCTCCGTTTGTCCGTTTTCCAGTCAACGACACAAAAGTCACTTCATGTCTTTAATAAGTAAGAAGGCCTCAAGTCAGAGGACTTTCTCTGGGGAGAGGGTGTGGGGTTTCCAGGAGGATGGGGCTTAAACATATCGGTAACACTGCCCTTACTATAACTCAGAAGAATAAGCTGAGTGACTGTGGACAGTGGACATTTGTTGACGACTAACATTCACCGAGCACGTCCCAACACGAACCTCCCTGTCCTTAAAACACTGAAAGGACACTCAGTGCCCTGAGCCCCGACCCGCCCCTGCATCCTGACCCTCAGGAAAGGCCGCCTTTCCCCCAGCAGGGGGCTTCTGGCTCTGAAGAGCCCATTTGATTAAACATGTTTGGTAGGCACATAATAACTGTTTCATATTATTGTCTTTGCTTTTCTGTGGGCCTACATTTTTCCACAATAGTAAAAATAAACTTTTACATTTCAAAAGGTGAATCAGATTTTCAAAGCATTGCTCAAATGCACCAAAGCAGCCCAGGACACACATGGATGACCGTGTGTTCCACATGCCTGTCTCAATGCACAAAGCCACTGTCACCTCCTGCTAGGAGCCCTGCTTACTCTACGGGTGCCACATACAGCCGGACCACCCTGCTGGCTTTCTCTAGACTCTTACTCAGCCATGCCCGGTCCTAGTGCCCGGATCCTTGGGAATTCCACCCCAGACCCGGGCCGGGGCCACAGGGCTCCGGGAAGTGGTGAGAGCCAGGACATCTAGTGATGAAGGTCACTGATACCCTTCCTGCCTGTTTAAGGTCACAGCCACTTAGCCTTCCTGTGAAGGGAGGAGGCCTTCCAGCTGCCCGCCTGGGGCAGTAGAATGACTGAGTGGGAGGCCACCAAGAGTGAGTTTGGATGGGAGGTGGAGCAGGAAATGAGGAAGGGCGGATTATCCCCCGGCCAGGGGCACCCACTGAAATAAATCAAGTACCGAAGAAGGGCAATAGACTTAATGAGCATTGAATAAACATTTGACAAAAATGCACTGTCAATAGGTCAAAGTGCAGAGGATACCACAACACCACAGGGTGAAAGGCTGGGTGACACAAAAGGTCTGTGTGGGAGCGGCGCTCCTGATCCACGCGTGCCACAAATGGGACATCTTGCAGTCCCCGACGCACCCTCCAGCTTCCACACACCACGCTGGTTACCTCGCTAGGTCCTGTACAATATGCAAATGCGGAGCATGAAAGAGCACGTTAAGACCTCAGGCATGAAATTTAAAATTGAACCCTGTCAAATCATAGGGACTCAAGTGTAATTCTTATCGCGTCAATGACAGGGGGCTAATTAGTAATACTGGAGAGAGGTGCCCTTCACCTCTGAGGTCACAAGCCAGTGTACTAGCCCTTGTTCATGAGCTTAAAACAAAGGGTCATTAGGGTCATCCCGAACGCCCTGAGCTCTGCTTTCTGTTTTTCTTTTTCTTGCTTTGTTTTTTGTTCTTTTTTTGTGAGGGGGTGTCTCAGTTTGATTCCAGGAGGGTAAATAGTCTTGTGAATAAACATTCATGGCGTTGTCTCTTAATACAGCTCCTGCCATATTTCAATTAGTATTTATAATGCCTTTCCAGGATTTGCACGTGAAGGTTACCAAACTGGTACTTTACAAAGCTGTAGACTGCCCCTCTCCTGTCTCCTGTTTGAAAGACAGACAGAGACAGAAAGAGACCAGATCAAACACAGTCTTCATTTCCCAGTGATAGTTTCTGTTCAAAAATCAGAGTCTCCACATATAATGACTTCTCCGTACAGCATCTGGCTAAACTTATTCTTTTTCTCTGTACTGTACTAAAGTGCCTTAGCTATTTTATAAAGGCTAAGTATTTCACTAAGCTCCTGCAATATTGAAAGAATCTGTATTCTGAGAATGTGAAAACATGTCAGCCCACCTAAATTCCATATTGATCAGGTTTAATTGCATGCCAGCCGTCAGTATTAGGTTTGAAAATTCATAAAAGAGAAATAATGTACTCTTTGTGGATGATTACTTCTGGGGCATTTAAATGAATTCCATCACTTAACCTGGGCTGTGACAGATTATTGAGCCTTGCCATCTAGCCAGTCAAAGAGCAATGCAGCAGAACAGCCGTTCTCCAACTATCAGAGAACAGCAGAGTGCAAACAATATAAATTTATATAGATTTTCTTTTAAGGAAAATAGCAAAGTAAAACATTAAAAGTAAACATTCATTTTTCAATCGCTTCCTGAATCACCCTCCTCATTGTCTCCCAATATATACATCCATTTTTAATTCTTTTTGGGTCTCAGGCATGCTTTTATTTCAAACAGTAATTCACACCTTAATTAATATACAGTAATCAAAGCGATAAGCCAAGATAAATGATTCACAGCTTGGTTTTATTTGTTAAGGTTAATTTTTTATGCAAGTGCATAAAGGGATTTTAATGCTGATTCTTTAGCGGACAAACCGTTTATTTTCGTTAAAAAAAGAGCTCCAAAGTTTTATATTGTTCATGGTGACTGCTCTTTAAAAGCTATCTTCTCATGAAGGTCACATTGGCTAAGAAAATGAGTTCATCATTAGTTTGCAAGATGTTCTTTACATTTAGAAATTATGTTTGTTGGTATTGGTTGCGTTTTGAGAAATTGTGCTTATGTATGTTTTTCTTTACAGATTATCAATACAAAGTAAAAAGAACCAGTTAAAATCATTGGGCTTACTTGGATAATAGTTTAAGAGCTACATTTTATTTAGACACTTTGAGGTAATAAATATCTGTGAGCATAATTAACTGTCTTTATCTAGGACTAGACCTGGAGATGCTGTTTTAGGACTTTCCATATTGTCTCCTTTTACTGTTAATGTTCAGTTTTTTTCTCAAGAATTATTTGGGTCTGTGAGGTATCCTAAGAGGATTTGTTTTCAGCAAGTGGGTTGTTGTATGTGGACACTGAGCAGATGCATTCCTTTGTCTCATCCTGGGCACAAGAAAAGCATCGTGTTTTATTCTTTCAGAAGCAAAGGGAACACGGTGCAAATGTCTCCTGACATGTCTGACTTCATTGTTTGTTTGAATGAAATTATAGTTGTGGGGCCAGAAAACAACAGTTCACAGAGGCCAAGGGCACAGTTATATCTTGAGTCCTAGATTAGCTCACAATTGCATCAGGGTCCTCTAGGAGAATCAGCTATCAAATCGAAACAACTCATAGACAATACCTTAATACCGGGGCTTCTGCCTCATGGTCAATGGCAAACACGTTCTCCCAGCTTGTACTCACATCTCATGTTTCCCGACCACTTTATTCACATGGTAGCAGAGACAAGGGTGTGTTGTTATTCTGCTATATTCTGAAGGAGAAAATGAGGGGAGGAGACGAAAGACTACTGGAGTTGGGATTCCCCTAGAGGAGACCAGCTTCCCATACTTCCCACACATGGAGGTCACTTGACCATGCAATCAGATAAATCAAATCTATTGAAATTTTATCAATATTTTATGAAGAGATGATGGTCTTACTTTGCTAATCTACTATTCACTATCAAATGAGTTATGCTGTAGTAGAACAAATCTACCTAAATCATCCATTGAGCAAACAACTGTTTTCTAAGACTCTATGGAAAATTAGGAAAAAGCTTGTAGCCAGGAAAAAGGTTGAACTTTCTTTCTGTATAAAACTTAAAATCCTTCCCTGGTGGGTATCATTATGAGTCAAGGAAAAATTGATTTTACTTTCAGCTATCCAAGAGCAGAGCACAAAACCAAGCAGCTTTGGAAAGAAATTGTCTGAGAACATAACCAGCTACAGAGTCAGTGAGGGATGATTCCTGAAGGGAGAAGACATTTTCTTAATAAAGATATGAAAGTTAGAGCTTGAAATGTGCAAAGTAAAACTTATTAAAAGACCTCAAAGAAACCAGGTTGTCGCTTTAAAAAATTAGGCTGCATATAAATGATATTTAAATAAAATAGAGATATGATAAGGGAGTTGGCTTGTTTCTCAAATTGTTTGTAACACTGGTAAAGATAAATGAAAAGTGAACAACATTCTGTTGCTCACTGGGTTAAATGTGATTTGAAATGTGGTGGTGGTGTTAATGGTGGTGCTGGTGGTGGTGATGGTGGTGCTGCTGGTGGTGCTGCTGGTTGCCATGATGATAGAGGTGATGATGGTGATGATAACTGTGGTGAAAGTGGTGATTCTTAATGCATTCTTAAGAGGAAACAACATGAAGAAGCATACAGAAATTATAGAGAGAGCATTACAGAAAAAGTTCTCTGTATAGATGGGACAACCAACCAAGAATCTACTGGCATTAAAAATAGCTTGTACGTATTTGTAAGTTTCTATACATTTCAGAAAAATGAAAATCATTCCATTTGGGAAGAAACACAACAGGATGTAAAGAACACGTGCTTTGACCAAGGGACAGCAGGAGTGCAAATGTGCCTTTTACTGACTGTGTGGACCTAGTGAGTTACTTAGTGTCATTCACCTCTATGTTCCTCATCCTTAAACTGACACTCTTAATAGATGGCCAAGCTTATGACTTGGGTTAAAAGAGGTAATATACACAAACCACACAGCCGAGTGTTGGTGCATATTAGGCACTCAATAAATAGTTCTTTTCTCACCATCTACTCATTTATAAAATGTAGCACAAATGTGGGGTAGGTTGTAGGAATAATGGGTTTCCATTTCTTATCCCATCAAGAACCAAATCCCCAGTTTGTGATATTAAAATAGGGAATCAAAGAATTAAGACAAAGGAAATTTTGTCATATTTGAATGGCCATCCCACTTTCCTTTTCCTCTGGGGAAAACGTATATGACACTTTCTTCTCTAGACCTCTCTGCCACCCTCAGCAGCTAGTCAAAACCAAGAACTTTCTGTGCAAAAGCTGCTCATCTACTGATAAAATAGATACATTGTCCTTAATAATTGAACCAATGTCATATTATAAAATAATGTTTGAGCCACTAGAAAGACACGTCTGGCAATTTTTTATAAAATTTCACTTTGCTCAGTTTCTTTTCCATATTTAAACATTTTAAACTTTAACATATCAAAAAGCAATGTTCTTGGGAAATTGGAGAAGTTCTTTAAAGATATTTCTTATAATGTGCCAGTCATTTGTTTTGTGAGGGAAGGAGGGAGGCCCAAATCAAACTAGTTTCACAAGAAAAGTGGTTTTATTAGCTCGATAACCAAGCTGCAGACCAATGAGAAATTGAGCACAGAGGACCGGATGCAGAGAATGGAGCATTTCTCTCTTTCATCTCTTTCTGGGTGGGTTGGAGTGTGGTTGGAAAAGTACTTAAATTTTCCCAACCTGTGTCCTCTTCCCTCTTGGGTGAAGATGGTTAATTTGAACAAGCCCTCGGAGAACCTCCTGGTTGGAGTGGAGAGAGCACAGTTTCATAAATGAACTGCAAGCTGCGGTAAGCAGAATAATGACTGCCCTCGAAATGTAAGTCATTTCATATCCGTTCCCCCAAATCACCAAACCAATTACTGTATAGTCATTATAAATATAAATACTGATTTACAAATGGCTGTAAAAGGAGATCCGGTTGTGTTTGAGATTTTGTAATATAACTTTAAAGAAATGTGACCAAATGTTTAAGATTCAGGGAAATATTCAAAGGGGTCTCAACAACTCTCCATCGTTTATTCTCAGTGTTTCTACTCTTATCCTTGAAGTTTTGGTGCTGTGGAGTTTTGTAGTAACAATCTTCTTTATCTAGCGGATAAATCACTCACAAATCACTTATTCCTCACTATGGCAGAAATGGAGTCTGCAGAAGTCCCAGTGCCTTTTGGAGTACAGGATCAAAGCACATCCTCTGTAAACCGTTCCCACTGTCCTCTGAGGAATTCTGAAAGGCCAGTGCTTTAGTGGGCTGTGACAATTTCTCTCCTTGAATGACTGACTGTCTCTGGTAAACATCCTTCTCTCCTCAGACCAGCCACGAACACGTGCTTGTGATGACTCTCTTACCACAATTTTATTGAGTATCTTCATAATGGCTATGTTTGGAAAATAATATCCCAACCACTTTAGCTTTAAGAATGGAGAAAAATAGAAAGAAGTAAAAGTAAAATATTCAGTATAGCCTGCACAACGGTGGGAAAGGACATTTCAGTTGTTCAGGTCACCCCGTTTGTGATGCGTTCTCAGGGCACCCCTAGGAAACTAATACAATGCCCTGAATCAGTAAACTGTCCTACATGTTTGTAAATTATAAGGCCCAGGTTCGTACGTAAAATATGAACTACTTGGATAAATCCTGTTACCCAAAAACTGATGTTCTCCTAAGTATTACAAAACCAGAGTTTCTGTTTTGAAATAGCCTTCAGTGTAAAAGATATATACCATTTGCTGATGTGAAAGGACTGCTTGTATACAATAGAATGTTTAAAATACTGGAAATCAAAATGAAGAATGCAAAGTCGCCATAAATACCATGGTCCAAAAATCTGGAAGCTCTGCTTTCACGACAACCTGTTTGTTGTTTAGGGTTATGATGGTTTCTTAAACTATATATGAGCACAAATTAAACTATTTTTAGAGTTTGTATGTGTTTACTTTGTTCACACTGTTTCTCAGGGTCTACTGATCCCTGTGGTGAGTGTGTGTGTGAGTGTGTGCGTGTCTGCAGGCACACACTGACTCCTCTTTCATCCTCCTAGTTTCATCATAGACCTGTGTGCCCCTGGTCGCCTGTGCACATTATATTTGAGGGTCTGGTCTCCAGGGTGCGTTTCTTCCACCCTAACTAGAGTTTCTGTTTCTCTTGGTGTGTCCAGGGTGGAAAGTACAAGCTTTGCCCTCCTGACCTCTGGCAGGTGCTGCATACCCAGCCTGTCAGCAGATGCCCTCCGTCCCCAGCCCTTCTCCCCAGATCTTGGCAAGAGTCTGGGTTCTGCAGACAAAATTCACATGTTTCCTGACATTGGGTTTGCAGAGCGGTGGTGACTGAAGACAAGTTGGGGGTCACCCTGGACTGATGAAAAACTTCACAGAGAAGGACACGATG
>NC_138063.1:1167500-1250000 GCF_964194185.1 Rhinolophus hipposideros | reverse complement strand
CTAGACTTCCACTCTTACCATAATGAGCACCCTTCACTGTCCCCCTGGGCTGGTCTCAGGGGGGGTCTAGGGGAAGGTCAGCCTTCTCACCACTGCCCAGGGTGATGCACATTCACCCTTCCCACCTGTCAGCAGAGGTCTGTGGAGAGAAAGAACTCAAACCCATGCCCCACAGTAATGAGGAGTGTCCCCTCTCTTCCATTGGGTCAGCATTGAAAGAAGTCTACAAAACAGAACAGTTAAACAAGTTCCAGAAACTCACAACATAATACCCATTATGCCCAGATAAACTGAAGAACATTTAGAATTAAAAATACAACATTAAAAACTCATTGGATAAGCTCAATAAGAGGAGAAATAATAGAAGAAAGAATAGGTGAACTGGAAGGTAGAAAAGTAGAAGTTACCCAATATGAACAACAGAGAGAAAATAAACTGGGAGGAAAGGAGTGAATGGTGCCTCAGGGATCTGCAGAACAATAATTCCAGATCCAACATTCCTGTCATGAGTTCCAGATGGGGAATACAGAGAGGGGCTAAAAAAGCTTTTGAAGAAATTATGGCTGAAAACTTCCCAAAGTTGGAAAACTTCCCATAGGCCTACAGATTCAAGATGATGAGCAAACCACATACAGGAATAACCCAAAGAAACTGGTGCCAAGACATATCATAATCAAGATCCTGGAAATTAAGGACAAAAGTGTTTCTAACTGAACCTACACACCCCATTTCTTGCATAGCATAGCCCCAGTTAAAGGACAAAGCTGGAGTGAATGCTTGGTCAGGAGAGGAGTCTCCCAAAGTTTCATTTCCTCCTCTTTGAATAAGCACCTCAGTCTGAAATTGTGAGGATTCGGTAAGCCCATGTATGTAAAGAAACTAAGTAGGTGCCTAACATGTTATAAGCATTGAAAAAATTATTTCTTTTTGAAAGTACAAATTCTGTTGATGTATTAGCCAGTGGGACACTGTTTTTCCACAACAGCTCACAGTGAAGCAGTGTGAGTCTTTTCTTCCTCACACTGGACCTACATGGTGTGCTTCGTTCCCACAGGTCATGGGTGAGTAGTCACTGAATCCCACGACACCCAATTCAACAACACCAAAAGTTAGAAGATTGTTTAGTGATTACATAATTGTGTTGAAAAAAACAAAAACAAAAACAAATTCTGCTCAGAAGAGCAATATCCTTGTTATTTGATCATTAGAAACATCATAATATGAATAAAGCATTTAAAAAGTGATGTCACTGTTGCCACTGCCATATTTACGTGATATGAGTTGCCTGTACCTTCTTCATTTAGATTCGATAGTATAATCCATTTAGTTACCAAATCTATGATTTACGCACTTGAAAAGCGTGCAAATAAGTGTACACAAAGTTGGAGTTTTCTAAGCAGTGTCCTGGCTAGGAGGGTGTTAACCTGCTCCCTGGTAGAATACTATGTTCAACCCTGAAAATCCGGCTAAGAGCCCGTGTCCCAAGCCAGAATGCCCTGGAGAGTCAGTGCATCACTCCTCATGCTTTTAGGTCCTATGAGGAGATGTAAAGAAAAACAGCAACACAAGTCTCAGAACAAGCAGCCAGGCCCTTCGAATCCTGAACTTGCGGTCCCGAGTTTCCTTCTGAAGTCTGGCCGTGTGAACAAGGCCATTTGCTTTCCTGCTGCAGCAGCAGCGTTGTAGGATGCCTGATGCTGACACTGTTTCCAAAAACACGAAAGAAAGCTAGAAATAAAATACTGAGAATGTACACCTGAAATCTATGTGATTTCACTAACAATTGTCACCCCAATAAATTAAAAAAAAACACTGAGAATGAGGACAGATGATAGATAAGGTTTATGCAAGTATGGATTTTAAAATGCTTGTTGATATTTGAGATAGGAAGTTAAGAGAAGAAGTTAGCTTGTTTCTGTTTTTTCTTTATTCTTGCCAGTGTTATTTCCTAAAAGAATTTTAGGATTCTATTGGTCATGGTCATTGCTTCTACACTACCTGAGTCTTTTTAAATCACTCAAGGGAAGCTGACCTCTCCAGCAGAGCTTTCAGAGTTTATGGTTTAAAATTAAGAGTTGTTTGCACATATTTAATTTAAAAATGTGAGCAGAGCTATTACCAATACTGAAGGAAAGGCACGCCTGTATGATTTCTAGACACATAAACACTATGAACTGAAGCACTACCGAAGTCTGATTTTTCTTAAATATGCAATAAGAGTATCATTTAAAGATTGGAAATCTCAAGTGTCGCCATGCTTTGAACTAGATAATTTGAGTTTCAGGATCCTTTTGCTTTACGTCACATATATTAATGGGTACATGAGTGTGGAAAATCATACTTGTTTGTGTACATATGTCTCTATGATGAGATTTGAATTGGTTCTGGATTTTCATTATGTAATTTATTTCATGAACACATAGATAGTGTGTTATAGGATAATTTATCTTTAAAAGAATATTTCCATGGCCTGTTAGCTATATGTCTAAATCTATTAATGAAACAGAAGTTCTGTGGTTGTGTTCAATTTTCAAGAACATACACAAAATCACTTCCTCCAAGAAACAAGACTAATAAAGACTCAAATCTTCCCTGCTAATGGACGTGTCATGGATTTCTTCATAGACAGAGGGAAGCACCTCAGTCATATAATGTTTAAATGCTTTAGAAACTATAAAAAACAGATATAATATTCTTAGTAAGCACTCCTTGAAGTATCCTATGTGACAGTAGTTATGCTGAGTTCTGAGAAAATACCAATAAATAAATTTAGAAACACACATACAGTGGCCCAAAAGACTACTGTGTTTCCCCGAAAATGAGACCTAGACAGACAATCAGCTCCAATGCATCTTTTGGAGCAAAAATTAATATGAGACCTGGTCTTATTTTACTATAATATAAGACCGGGTATAATATAATATAATAATATAATATATAATATAATATAATATAATATAATATGATATGATATGATATATAATACTGGGTCTTATATTAATTTTTGCTCCAAAAGATGCATTAGAGCTGATTGTCCGGCTAGGCCTTATTTTCAGGGAAACATGGTAAGAAACATGGAGCTGCATTCTCAGGAGGCAAAAACCCAAAGAATCTGCGTCAGGAAGGGGCGTGCTCCAGTTGACATGATGGCAGAGGCTGACAAAGTCCTGGAGAAACAGGGTCTGGAGGCAGGAGGATAGCGAGGCTGTCTGGGAGCCGGGAGACGGCTGGGGAGGCTGGGGCCCCCCACAAAACCATCACTGTCCAGGCAGGGTTTGAGGGAAGCCATGAATCTGAAATTTCTTTGAGTGCCTACAATGTGCCAGGAACTGTGCCAGGACTGTCACTTTAGCTGTATCTGACATTTCCCAGTAGATCCTGCCATAAAAAGGCTGCTTTCTAAACGTTGTAATAACTGGATATGTCCCATTAAAGATGAGAAGAAAGTCTCAAAGTCACTAATTTACTCTTTGAAAGTTAGAACAAAACTTTAGAAAAATAATAAAACACTGAAAACAATGCACATGTAAATATATATCTTTGTCTGCATTTATTACAAAAGAATATATAGCTTTTTCATCAGAGTTATTGAGATATCTTTGAACTATAAAAATGGTATGTATTGAAGGTGTGCAATGCGGTACTTAGACTGGGTACATATTGCGAGGTGATCAGCACATCAAGCTAATTACAGACCTATGCTCTCACATAGTCAGTTAGCAGTGGGGTGTAGGAAGAATATAGGCTTTGAAATGAAAGGAAAAATGAGGTATCTATGTACTGGTAAACTTATTACTCCAGTCTAGGTCCTCTCCTTTTTTAAATATAGGTAGTCTGTTCTCTCCATCTCTGTCACACAGTCTCACACACACACACACACTCACACACAGAAACACAAACCATCTTGGGGATGGCCCTGGGGCACCTCTTTGCAAAATTACTCCTAACGATACTGATCTATTTATCTGAAAGGAGGAAAAAAAATAAATGTTCCAAGAGATTAGACTTTCTGCCCTCTCAACATGGTTAACTGGGAACCACACGAGTGAAAACCAGCTGGAGCAAATTCAGTACCACAAAGGGTTAAGAAGTCTTTTTGTCGAAAAGGTGCTGAGATGTCGTTTGGAACAAGGGCACACGCCAGAGAGCTCTGCAGTACAGAGAGGGTGCATTTATCATCATCTCTTTTCTCTAGAACAGGACACAAGGGTAAGGCATTCATTGTGTGCCTGCTGAATTCTAGGCATTGAACCTCATGCTCATAGATGCGATCACAATTTTAAAAATGTCTCTTAATCTTCATGAACTCTGAGGAGGCAGATATCATCGCCCTGTTTGACAGTTCAGAAAGGGTTCTCAGAGGAAGGAGGGCACACATAGCCCCTAACCAGGAGGCAGGTTTTCACATCTGTGTCTCTGAATCCTGGGTGAAGCATGAGGTTGGCCAGTGACCGGACATGGGGCTGGCAGAGGAATTAGGTAGGAGTGAGGCCCTGGGTTCAGGCACAAAGGTTCAAATCCATTTACGAACTCTAACATCTAACAGATGAGTTATCAATCTCTGAAATATTTTCTTCATGTCTGAAATGTAAAGAACGAGATTTCTTGTAAGGATTAAATTAATATGCATGCAGAAAAGGAGGCAAGTGTCCAACAGAGTAAGTGCTATTATTAATTGAAAGTCTGATTCTCATGGTTTCACTATTACTGTCAGCAGAGTATTTTGGGGGGATGTTTTGTTTCTCCTGCAATGTAAGCTGCATTTTACAGCACTGACCTTTGAGATTTCTGATTTAAGTCCTGCTTCCAGTGAAAGAGTAATAAAGAGGCTTTCCTGGGCCCCAGAATCTAGTAAAATAGTGCCTAGCCTACAGCTTTGCGACCTGTGTGAGAACTCTCGGGTTTACTTCTGTTCACAAGCTATCGGGATTGAATATTTGCACACACTTGCATTCCAGTATGCACACTGGTAACGTCTGGTCCAGTTCTACTTGGGCAAAAAGGAAATGTAAACCAGGGGACAGGACACAACGAGCATTTATGCCGCCCCAGTTGACATTCATCGGCAGGGGCCAAAGCTAATGTCTTTCTGCTTTTGTTAGTGGCCATTCTAAACCTGTGTTTTGAGTAAGATCATTAGAACTTTAATACCTATGCTTGATTTCCCATGCAGGTTGCATGTTAAAGCAAGCCCCAGGCTTACCCCACGCTTTCCCATCCTTGGACCTATAATTATGGCCAGGCCTTCCGAAAGGACGCTTCTGCTTCTGGATGTGCAGGATGCTTGTCTCCTGCAGGGAGCGGTGCCTTAAGTGGGGTCCTGGCTGATACTGAGCCTCGCCTGGCAAGTGGTCAGTTTCTCTGTTGGCCGAGCTCCAATGTCTGGTGTGACTTATTGTAATGAATTATTACATAGCAGCCAAGTTAACAACCTGACAAATTCTGCACAGGAACCCGGAGAGCAGTGCATTCGAGGGCTCATCTGGCGCCAGAGGGTGGGCCGGGAGGGGAAGAATTCACCTCCTTCCTGTGGCTCCTCGCGGTCCAGCATCGCTGAAAGCCCCATGGCTTCAGTTTCCTCGTCTTTGCAATGATGAGGGCATCACTCCTGCCTCGCAGGTTTCTGTGGGTTTAGGGATCCGTGAACAATGTGGAAGGCTCTGGGCCCTGTAACCCGAGGCTGTTGTCATAGTGACGGCCCCTCTGGGCACTGCTTCCTCCATCTCTTGGGAACAGAGGGGTCCTCAGGCAGAAAGCCTTCTGTCCCTCCATCATCCAGCTCCGGTCCTCCTGGAGAGTCAGGAGGGTCCCTCAGTACAGCCGAAAGGGAAGATGGGGGGCTGCGGGTGTTCCCGAAACACCAACGGCGGTCACCCAAGGGAGCGTATTCCTGGGGTTCATGGACATGGAGCTGCCATTGAACTCTAAGTACTTACAGCAAGTCGAATGTAGTGAGTCTGGCGACAGAAGCATGGAACCTGAAATGTGAAGCTGTCTGCGTTTGGACAAGCACTAGCACGGGACTCTGTGGTCACTAATACTTGCCAACTATTGGAGGAGGCAGGCTGGGCAATGTGCGCACAGGCTGGCACAGCGCCTGGCACGCGACGGAAGCCCTCGTTTTGAGCGAATGATGCTGGGTTCTACCAGACCCATCTTGTTTCCGCTTCCCTTTAATCTGGTGTCGCCGGCTTCCTCTGGGGTTTCCCCTGGGCTGGTTCTCTCCGACGGGACCGCCCCTCCTGGGTCACCGCGCCTCCTCCGTGGACCAGCCGGGTTGGCCTCATGCCTGGTTTCCCTGTGGAAGACGCTTCCCTAATCAGGACGGTCCAGCACCTGGGACAGCGACGCAGGCTTCTCTACACGCCGCTTACGTGTGACACCATCTCCCGTGTGCCTGGGGAGAATGGTGTCACAGATGTGTCCTCATGCCGTTTCTGGAGCGCACTTTTAATTTGTGTCTGGGGGGATTTGAGGAGAGAAAGAGCAGGTGGGACTGGGGGTGACTGGTGGTGGGGGGGGCTGAGGATGGGAAGGGGGTGGTATTGGAACCCTGTGTGCGCAGGAGTAGAGGAGACAGCCCCGAGCGCGTGGTCGCTGCGGTTGGCTCACAAACAGCACGTCTCTGTCAGGAGTGGCTGCTCCTGGGGAAACCACTGGCTGCTGTAGAGTTTAACCCAAAATGAATAAATAAACGTGTTGGTTTCTTGATAAGGCGAACCTATTTGTAAGGCCTGTTCAGAATCTGGGGACCTGATGTGGCTCATTTGCACAACATGTGCTTACATACACCTGTGCTTGCAAATGTCCCTATCTGCATGCCACTCTGGACTCAGCTCTATGCACCGCGGTGACATGCTACACAGAGGGCAGTCGGTTACTGCCGGACGACCTGACGTGGCATTGGGCCCTCACCACTTCCACCTGTGGGCTGACTGATCCCATTACCTATAATTAGCATCATAGCAATCGAAGAAAAAGTGAACAGTTTTGATTACGGTTAAAATGGAGGCATTTGTCCGCGCCCTAAACACTTATTTTCAACTATCTTTCTGCACCTGTTGGACACTGAATGCTGAGTGAGCAGTGCGGGGCTAGGTCAGCAAGAGAGCTGCAAACATGTTACAGGAGGACTTGCAGTCAGGAATGGCCTCTGCACAGGTGCATGGGCGCACCCTTAGGCCACATGAAGCAATGGTGACGGGGAGGTAGCTGAGGTATCCATCCCCATGGGGAGGGTGGCAAAGAGACTGCATGGCTGGTACATGTAGGGACGAGAGGGTGAGCAGGACAGTAAACGGGGAGGTAGGCAGCAACCACATGGGAAGCTTCTTAAGCTGCCTGAAGGAGTAAAATCTGTCATACAGGTATCCACCTGGCCTTAATTAGGTCCCCTCTGTAGGAAAATCCATGGGGCATGGCCATTTTCTATCCTCCCCACACTGAGAACCACCTTTGATCTTTTAATAAATGGCGGTCTCTGAGGATTCCAGTTGTGGGGACAGAGCCAGGAGAGCAGTTTCCAGGCTCTCAGCCTCACGTGGAAAGGTGCTGGCTTGGGTAGTAGATGGCCATCAGCTGTTACTGGTTAGCCATTAGCCACTGATATAACTGCCGTGGCTGAGCTAGCAAGCGGGGATTGCAGTTAGCAAGTGGTTGGTTGGCAGAGAAGTGGACGGCAGGTTGCAGAACATGTGGTTCCTGCTTCCTGTGTTTCCAACCCAGCTGCCAGCGAGAATATAGTGGTGTGACTCCCCTATCTGTGGCTCCGTGGGTGTTCCTTTTTGGCCTCACCATGTCCTGCATTCTTATGTGGGGAGTGGGGCCAGAGTCCCCGCATGACACCCCACACGACACCAGTATTTTGCTTGGTACTGAGGTGCTCATAGGTGTTTAAGGAATGGCTTCTGTATTATGAAATTCATGAATCGTTTTTTAATTTATGTCAACCTTAGGAGAATGAACTCATTAAGTGGTTTAAAGGATTTGTGGGAAAATATTAATATAATTTCATTTGATGAATTCAGCAGGAATTGTGATTATCAGAGCAGTATGCACATTCTAGCTACTTGCTCTAGCAAGCAGCATTTAAAGTTGAGTGTTTAATTTGTTTGGCTTAAAAGTGTAATTTATTTTTCACTGTTGAATTAGCGATACTCAGGCATATTATGCCTGCTTTGGTAAAGGGAGCAGATTAGAGAAGCTTTAGCACATGATTCTGAGAGGTCTGTGTTTGAAATTGAATGTAAACAACACAAGGGAGCCAACCTGTTACAAAGACAGGAGTTGTCATTACATAAATTACATAAATTAAGCTTCTGTTTTGTGCATTGCTGAAATTATTGAGTTTTATTCATAAAATATTTATACACTATGCTCGTAGCTGTTATTGCTCACTGCCAACTGAATGAATTTTCTATCTCAAGAAACAAATGAGTTCCCAACTTGTTAAACTTAACCCTCAGTGTCCATATGTTCTGTTTATTTTTGAATGGTTCATGAATATGAAGTAAGTAATTTTCGTGTTTTATGGTTGTGATTTACAGATCCATGTGACTATATATGGAAAGTTAGATAAATTTAAAAGCATATTTATTAATTTTTGGTAGACATATTAGAGAAAAGGTTGCTTGTCAAATCTGGAGTATCTTTCAGTGACTTTCCAGGGGTTCGTGAAACTCTGGAAATTATATACTCAACTGTGCATTATAAATGCTTAAGCATATTTCAAAAATTCTAGGGAGCTGAATTCATAAGAATTTCCTCAAATTCTCAAAGAGCTATCTGGCTTAAAAAAAAAAAGTGGTTAAGAACCACTGAGCTCTTTTGTTAGAAATTACGTCAAGTCCCCATGACTCGGCCATTGTCAGAAATCTGGCCACAAATCAGGTCTGGCTGATGCACACAGATTCTGGCTGTAAATGGTTACCTAGTACAATGATGGTGGGAAAATTAGGATACACCTGAATTGGATGTCCTTCAGCCCAGGGCCAGCAAACAAACCCCAGTACTCTCGTAAATATAGGTCTATTATTTATGGTTGTGGGAAACTTTCTGAGACCTACTGATAATTGATAAAGGAAACTGAAAAGCACTGTGTGTAGTATTATCCCATTTATGCAAAAATAAGGAAATACAGTCTTTGAATTTATATTGTTTTCTATATTAAAAATTAAAAGTTAGATCCAAAAATCATAAAGGTATTTACCGAAGAGGAGACTTGAGTTTGACAGGGGGGATATTTTCAGATTCTACTCTAAGTTTTGTGTTTTGGAACAAACACAGATTCAGTTTTCCTACTGTGATCTACGAACAAAAATGAGAAAAGGAAAACCAAGGTAGACTAGTCTACCTAGAAAAAGTCCAAGTGATTTGAGTTTGAAGAGTTGTCCTGGGAAATGATATAAAAATGATTGTTTTGCTTTGGGCTATGTCAAAATGCGAGTACCTAGTATGACAAGTAATTTGTGTTTGATTTTAAGATTAGAGAGAATTCATTTTGTCTCACAAACTCATCCACATTCTGGTAAGCTGACTTGCAGTGAAGATAAGGGCGTGAACTGAATCACAGTGATCTGGGAATGCACGCCGCTTGCTCCTGGCAGGGCTGTGTCTGTGAGGTCAGATGTCATCTCCCTGGATGGGCAAAAGGTTGAGGCACCAAAATGAACTCCTAGCAAGACATGTCTGTCCCCCAACCACAGATGGGTGCCCCAGCCCTCTTCTCTGTCCACACTTTTCTACTCATGTCTTTAGTCCCAGTTTAAACAGTCTCTGGGAAGCCGTTCTCATCTCTCTAAAGCAAAATCGCTCATTCCTCCCCATTCTTTCCATAGCATAGAATGGACACTTTTCATCTGCATTTGTCCACTTAAGTCTCTCTACTTAACCACGAGCTCTTACAAATTATGGATGAAAGATTTTTCATCATCCTGTGATCTTATTACTCTATCCCTTAAAAGGAGCTCAATAGCATATAATGCATAAATGATTACAAGTTTTGTGTCTTCCTGTAATGTGAAATTTAGCAAGGGAAATAAAGCTATGCGCCTCTATTAAAAGCAGTAGTAGCTCCACTTTAAGCATTTAAGGGACAATCAAATTCACCTGAAAAAGAATGAATTGATTTTAGTGTACTCAACTCTAACTTTACTGGGTATATTAATGGATCCACAGGAAACATTTCATCCTTCTAAGTGGATTTTGATCATCCAAAAAAAGGCAGAGCTGTAGAAGTGAGCCATGGCATTCCCTATTGTAGAACTGCTGACTAGAGTGCTGTCCCATGACCCTTTGGGTACTTCCTGTCTGTAAGGTAGATATGATCCTCTGTATAAAGTGACATACTGGCATTCTGGTAGCAACCTCAGTTTCATGTGCATTGTAGTTGGTATTAGTTCTCAGCACCCATCTGATGAAGTCTAGACACTAACAGAAGTATGTCTCAGGTCTTTGTGTCAAGAAAATTTAAATTCCAGCCATGTCCCCTAACTCACAGAGCTCCACACTATGTATCAGAGGAAATCGGGGGGAAGACCCAGCAGAGAGTTCTCTGAATGTGTTTATTTGACGCCATATCATCACAGGGATGCTGGGCTTTTATTTATTGTTTTATTAATTTAGGTTTCCACCTGGAGAGATGCTGAAATGTTTAACAATGTGGGATGAATGCTGGCCATAACAAGCCATTCACACTGGGCTGCCCTGGGTGAAGTTTACCTTTAGTTCCATATATAACTTCTCAGGGGTGGGTGGGGTGAGGGAGAAGAGGGTGTTTCAGTGCTCGAGAACTTTAGAAAACCTTTGCTTTAGAATATCCGATGATTTTATTTATAGCTTTATTTTACTCTACCAATTTCTATGTTAAAATATAAACTTGAATTAGATGTAAAAACGACTATAAATTCAGAAGACAGCATGTTACTATTGACTGAGTGACTAGGAAAGGAGATGGAATAGCATTTTAATTGTTTTCTTTTTTTAAGGACAGTCAGACTTTGAACACTTACATGTAGGGCCTATATTATTTTAAGCAGAAAAGATGGAAATGTTGCCTAATGACTCTGGCACCAGGCTCTGGAGTGAGAATGCAAGCATTTAAATTCTGATTTTAACACCAAATGTGTAAAGTTGGTAAGTTACACAATGTTTCTAACCCTCAATTTATTCATCCCTATGATGGGAATATTTAAATTACCTCATAGAGCATCTGTGAATGAAAACTTGACTTTTTTCAGGATCTAATGAGAAGTCTTGGAAATATTTTTTTAATGAATGACATAGCAAAGGCAAGCTTCATGAGATATACACACACAAACATACTCACACTCTCACATATACACACCAATTCTTGGTGTGTCTTACCCCAATTCTTGTAGAAAATATCTTCTGAAAATGTAAACTTAACATCAAGCCATACATGCGCTAAATACACCTCCCATTGCCTTCTGTACATCTATCCATCACAGCTCTGCTCTGCGCCTGGGCAGGGAGACAAAGAAGGAGGACAAAGGTGCAACATGGTCAAGAAAACCTGACCACGTCAAGGCAAGCATCTGCTGCTGAGGTGTGGGCACCAGTTAGGGTGGACTGTGTGCAGATGTCGGGGGTATGAACACTCCTGTACCCCTCATAAGGCAGACTGCAAGCTGCACTGAAGTCTGCAAACACTAAGACTGATTCCAGGTAGTTCCAGTTCCCAGTAGTGGCCAAGTGGATTGTATCATATTAACTCCTTTGCCTATGGCTATAAATGCTGGTAAAAAATAATAATAATAATAAATAAATAAATAAATATATATGTATATGTGTATATATATGTGTGTGTGTGTATGGAGATATAGATAGATAGATAGATAGATAGATAGATAGATAGATAGATAGATAGATAGATAGATAGATAGATAGATATCACTTATTTACAGGCACTTAAAGGTTACCTAAAACAGTAGAAACTGAAGATGGTTTTTCACTGAAAGAAGAGAACTACAGAAAAGAGATCCACATCCTGCTGTCTTTATTTCCAAGATTTCCTAGGTCGTGGGAGATGGCGCAGAAGCAGGAGACATCAATGCTTTCATGGTTTAGGGGCCAGAGGTTGGGTTTGGGGGAAGCCAGAGCTGTTGAAATTGAAGCTAAGAATCCCAGAAAGGAGAGAGAGACCAGCCTCTAAACCTGAGGGCAAATTTTCCTCAAATTATTGCTGACTCTGGAACTACATTTTCAAGGCATAAAAGTTTAGTTATTACATGTGAAAACAGCTGGAAAAGTCAGAAACCTGAGGAGAAATATTTCAGGAGCTGCCTGTCATTCTGTCTGGGAGTCAGAGGTGTGAATGCTTGCCCAATTATAGGGACTTACTAACTATTTCAGGCTTCCCATTCCAAAGAGAGGTAAGTGTTATGCATAAGGGCCATGCTCTGGGATTAAAATCTATGTGTTAGGACTAAGGGACAAACCAAAATAGAGCTATTTAATAAATTGCAAAACCAAGCCACTTGCAAGAAGATATAGGTGATTCACTGGTAGTTTAATTGTCTGCTAGAAAATAACACTTTTTATAGAATGATAACAGAATCCAGAGTCCACACAAAGTATCATTTGTCACACCTACACAGTAAACACACACACACACACACACACACACACACACACAAGGCCAATAAATAGGAACCTGAAATTCACAGTCCAGGGAAAAATAGCCAATACTAACAGACTTACAAATGTTCCATATTTTGAAATTGGTGAATAACTACTTCAAAATATCTATGATAGATATATTGAGGAGTCTTTAAAAGTTGGTGGATAAAAAAATAAAACAGGTGTAATAATAGACAATTGAAGGGAGAGATATGAGAGCTATAAAAAATTGGAAATTGGAAAAAGGGAAATCTAGAACTGAAAAATGCAGTACTTGAATTATAAAATTTATTAGATAGGATCAATAGAAGTTAGAATACACATTTTAAAGAATCAGTGATCTCACAGACAGATCAGTGGAAGTTATCCAACCTAATCACAGGGAGAAGAAAGAACTAAAATAAAGCAAACAAATAATGACAAACTCCAAGACCTTTGGGGCAGTATCAAATAAACCAACATAAAAGTAATTTGTGTCCCAAAAGTAAAAACAAGTGACAAAGAGACAGTGGGGTAGAAAACATATACATATTTGAGTAAATGTTGACAAATTGTTTTCTAAAATTTGACAAAAATATAAATCCACAGACCCAATAAGCCCCCAAAACAACAAATGAAAAAGAAAAATTCACACTTAGGTACATCATGGCCAAGCTGCTAAATACCAGTGGTAAAAGAAAAATTGTATAAGTAGTCAGAGGGGAAAAAAGACATTTTACATACAAAAGAACAAAGATGATTCTCATTACACAGAATTCAAACCAGAAGGCAGTAGAGAAATTGCTGTCAAATTCTGAAGACAGAAAAAACATTGCCAACCTAGAATATAATGTATAGTAAATATATCTTTCAAAAATTAAGAAAAAATAAAGACATTTTCAGGTAAGCAAAGCTTAAATAATTTGTTTCCAGCAGTCTTAAATATAAGAAATGTTAAAAAAAAAAATTCCAGCAGAAGTAAAATAATGTCATGGTGAAATAAGCTACAGTAATGGAGGCAGACCACTGGACATTGTATTTTATTAAGTATCTCTTGCTTTCTAAAGGTTATTTAAAGTAAAATGATTGTCTGAAGCAAATAAAAATTAAAAGTACTCTCGGTTTGTAATAAATATGAAATTGAAATATATGAAAACATTAGTACAAAACATGGGAGATATTATAAGATTTTTACACTAAACCTGCAGAGGCATAATGTTAATTCAGCGATGACCATGTAAGGTTAAGTTTCATCACAAAAGCAACCATTTGAAAAAAGAGAAAAATGGTTAAAAAACAAAAGAGGAGACAAATCTTAGTACTAAAAATTTCTTGATTATCTAAAAAGAAGGCAGAATAAAAGAAACAAAGAACTAAAGGACAAAAGAAAACAAATAATGTGTGAGTAAGCTTAACTTTAATTGTATTGATAAATGCACTAAATGTTAATGGACTGCATACTGCCATTGAAAGGAAGAGATTGACAGAATGGATAAAAGAACGAGAAAAACTGTGCCTTGTTTACAAGAGGCGCACTTAAACTTAAAGACGCACAAATGTCAAGAGTAAAAATATGGGAAACACTAGTTATTATAAACCTGGGATAGCTGTATTAATATCCAGGGGGGAAAATAGAGCTCAAGATATACAGGTTCATTGTATGAACATAAAAGGTGAATGAATCAAGAAGATATAATAATATAAAATGAGAATTTCAAAATATTCGAAGCAAAATAGAACTAAGTAAAGAGACAAACCTTCAATCACAGTTGAAGATTTTAGTATCCCTCTTTTTATAACTAAAACAAGTAAACAAAGAAACAAAATCAATATGGATATAGAAGACATGACTTTAGGTGAACAAGTTGACCTAATTGATGTGTACAGAACCCTACACAAAGAGATGGCAAATGCATATTATTTTCAAATGCACACGGAACATTCACCATCATAGACCATGTGTGGTGCCATAAAGAAAGTCTCAATAAATTTAATACAATTGAAGTCACAGAGAGTCTGACCATAACAGAATTATATCAGCAATAAATAAAAATAAAATATTTCTAAAATCTCCAACAATTTGAAAATTAAGCAGGACATTTCTAAAGAAATACAGAATTCCAACAGAAATCTCAAAGAATTAGGACATACTTTAAGCTAAATGAGAATGAAAACAGCATACCAAATTTTTCAAGAGGTAGCAATAGTAGTTCTCAAATGAAAATAGATAGTTTTAAATATTTAAATTCTAAAGAATAGGCTTAAAGTCCAAGATGTATGCTAAAGAAAGCAACACCAGAAGGGTAAATTAAACAAACACACAAACAAACAAATTAGCAAAAGACAGTAATAATGAGTGGGATGTAATGACATAGAAAACAAAGAATAGAGAAAAATAATAAAGGCAAGAGTTGGTTTTTGAAAAAACTAAATAAAATAGACAAAACTTCAGCTAGAGTCATAAAGAAAGAAGAGTACACAAATCGCAAATATCTGGAAGAGATGATATCACTATACAGCCTATAGATATTAAACAAATAGTAAGGACATATAATGGAATACTTTATGCCAATTAATTAAGTAATTCAGATCAAAGGAAAAATTCCTTGGAAAACATGACAACAAAATTAATGTTAATTGGGATATGAGATGACCCAGGCTGAGCACAGTGTAACCCAATGCCTGCTATGCAAGAGGTGAGCAATAGCCTATGTCCGCTGACCCACAGTCTGGGCCAGCAAGGTGAAATCTGTCAGCACCAAGACAGATTCTGGAGAAGGCAAGGGCATACCATCTGCCTCTTTGTCAGGCTGGGCCCAGTAACAACTGGGAGTTCTTAAACATATGACAGAGATTGGGAGGAAAAGAATGCCTCTGAAAATATGTTTATTAGGATAAGAAGAGCAATGTAGTAATTTATGTGTTTCATGTATTAAAATAAAGATGAAAAGAATTCTGCTGCCGTCAAAAGGGTGGGATTTGGGTAAAACTCCTTGGTGCCCACGTTTCTCGAACTGTGTTCATCAAGCACTGGGTTTGCAAGTATTTGATGTCCATTTCCTGAATAAAAGGATTGTTTAATCCTGAAATGCTTGAGGAGACTTCCGTGCCATGGTGTCTCTGATTCTCTAATGTGCAGAAGGGCCTTATTATACGTCCCCAGGACGTCTACACAGAGGCTTCCTTCCTCACTCTAATTTGACCATAAACTTTACCCTCCCACACATCTTTTGACTTTTACACCAGTAGCAAATCCAGGCTGGGCAGTGCTGCCTTATTCTTTCGCTTTCGTCACTGGGTCAGCTGATGGCTTAAAGGTGTTTCTTACAGGCTGCAGGGAGCATCAGAGAAGATGCTCTTTTGGCAATTTATTTCAATATCCCTCGTGTGGCACTGGAGAAGCAGCCCCTCACACCTGCCTCAGTAACCAAGGTAGCTTTCCAGGCTCCTGCGTCCCCAGAAGGCACTGTCGTCCGACTGGTCTGAGGGATGCCTTGGGATGGTGCAAAGGAGAGTTCAGCGAGTCTTTCTGGAAGCAGCTCACCTCTCCACTGGGCGCGCAAGCCCATGTGCAGGCTCAGTGGCTGCAGGAGCTCTGCGGACATTGAAATGTTTTCCGTGTTACATGCACAGCAGCTCCGTGGTAACAGCCGGCGTTGGGCATACAGACCTTGGCTCCGCATGGCTAGCCACCCCTGTCATCCCCTCTCTGTTGTCTCTTCCTGAACAGAAATGCGCGTTCATTTGCATTACCTTTTATTTACACTGTGTTGTAAGAGCCCATAAAGGTTTTTCTCCCCAGAACACCTCGCGTATTCTGCACTCAAGAATCTTAATTTTGGGACTTAATTCGGCAATTTTATTTGGAATTCATATAGTCTTTGTTTTGCAGCAGCTGGCGCTGGTCCCCCTGCTGTGTGGGGAGCCTATGCTCCCTGTTGCTGCAGACAATGTCCCAGGCTTTTATAAACAGCAGTGGGAACTTTCCAGACTTCAGACATATTTGTATTAGTTTCCTTCCTCCATGAGTGAGCTACAAACTCTAAATTAATAATCACCAATTTTACTTTCTTCTGTCAAATTACCTGTTACAAATGGCACATGGGAAAGGAGCTGCTTCCTGTGCCGTCTGAGCATGCTTCTGTTTTTAGGTGCTAAAGAATGACCATGTCTGCTGGCGCACAGTAGGTCCATTCCAGGAGGAATCGACTGAGCAGCCAGAGATTTGGGAAGGAACTCCTGAAAAAGCAGGAGGTGCTCAGGGGGGTTCTCGTCGAAAAGAATTCCAGTCTGCTTCGTTTTAAGTTAAATGTTTGATGAATTTGATTGTTTTGATAAATGGAACATACACCCTAAAATTAGTTTACCTAAGTCTTTAAGGTCTATTTCAATCACAGTTTATTCAAAAAATAACAATACTGTGCATTTAACTCATCTTATTCAAAAATATATTATACTCCTGGGATTGACGTACCAAATTTGTAGAGGGAAGACGTGTTACGACTGAGATTTCAGCATTACTCTCAAAGTGCTATGACTCTATGCAGCTGGAACAGAATCGCGTAAGGTGAATATTCTTATTTATTTATTCATTCATTTATACATCGATGTATTCTTACGTCCAAAATGCTTTGTTTAGCTCTGCGTTTAGGGAGTTGCTATGTATCTGGCATAATAGGGACGAGGTGGGTACAGACACTCGTCAGGACCCAGTGTGGCTGGGCCTCGTTGAGGGACTCCAGATGCCAAATAACTAATACATGCATCAAAAGTCGAATCAAATAGTGACATTCCTGGTGTGGTCCGAGGACCAGTGTGCAGCAAACGTCCACATCCTGTCCCTCCCTTCAAGGCGGGGGATGCATCCTGTTCCAGCCACTGGAACTGGAGCAGATTCGGGGCCGGAGGTGTGCGTTCCTGGTCCAAGGCTCTGCAGCCACCTGCCTGAGAAAAATCCTGCCTGGGAGCCGCTGGTCCCCACAGAGGAATTCACAGAGCAGACCCGACCTGGGGCGGCATGTGCGGGCAGCCATCACCTGAGCCAGGGATGAATGCTGCTGTCCTGAGCCACAGAACGAATACACCCAAGAGCAGGGCCAGCGTACACTCACTGTGCAGTCTGTGTTGGGGACAGACATGAGGCTAATCACGACGAAAACGATCATGTGTGCTAACAGTCATTCGAGGCCAAGGACATTCCAGCCACGGCTCGTCACTGACGGGAACCCGAAAGAGCCCTCTGAGAAAAGCACCAGCATGCCCGTCCCCACCTTAGTGGCCAAGGGGAAGCTGCGGGACTCACCGGAGCTCCCAAAGCAGGCCAGGCAGGAGGAGCCAGCCCTGCTCAGAGCGCGAGCGGCCCCTGGCCACCACCGGCACCTGCTGGGTGTCGCCTTTCCGCAAAGAATGATTGTCACTGCAGAAGGGCCCGGACGGCTGAGGTTTGTGGGGTGCACACAGACGGTGTGTACGCTTCACGCATGTCATATGTAATGTGGATTTGTATTTGTATCAGCCTGTCTCCCTAGCAGCATGTCACGTGTCCCCGGGGGCGTGGAAAGGAACCAGGACGATGGCGTCGTAAGCCCCACCCAGCACCTCTCTCCAGAGTGCTCGTGTTTCTCAGACATCGGGTGACCCACGCGTCCTCTGGGAAACGGCGGTGTTTGCGCGCGGCGTGCTGCGGCCAGGCCCACGACCGCGTACCAACGACCGCTCTTGACACACGCGTCCCGCAGTCGCGGTCCCGGGGAGTCGCTGCGAGGCCTGCGCCTAAACATCCCGACCCCCGCGAGCGCCGGGCTGGTCCGCTGCCCACGTCAAGGAGATTATTTCAGCGTGTGTTTCAAGGACACTTTCACGTGGGGTGCGCGAACCCTCCGCGCCCTCGCCACGCCCCGCGTGGGTCCCGCGGCCGCCTCCTCGCGCGGCTCTGCAGCGGCTCCCACGCTGAGCGCGGCTCGCCTCCCTCTGACGTCAGCTCCGCGGCGTGCGGCGCTCGCCCCGCGTGACTCCCCACGCCCCCCCAGGCTGTGCATCCGAGCAG
The DNA here is from genome assembly GCF_964194185.1 of Rhinolophus hipposideros. Lineage (NCBI taxonomy): Eukaryota > Metazoa > Chordata > Mammalia > Chiroptera > Rhinolophidae > Rhinolophus > Rhinolophus hipposideros. The sequence continues at coordinate 1,231,336 of NC_138063.1, read as the reverse complement.
GAGGGATGAGTAACCTCCATCGCGCGTGCCCGTGTTTTCTGTCAGGGCCCTGCGTGTTGTCTGGAGGGACGTCCCTTTAATGAACGCAGGCCTCGGAGGCCAGGTGAGCGGCAGAGGGTGGCCGGGTCCTGTCCACGCACGGATGGATACCTGACGTGGGGCCGCGGCTGAACACACGCGGGGGACCAGACACGACGCGTGCCGCCCCCGCCCCGTTCCTTACAGGACAATGACAAAGGGCCGCACTGGCCAGCTCCCTGCCACGGCCACGCGCGCTCCCGACACAGTGGCCTCGGGCTCGGCCCGCGCCCTCTCCCTGTGAAGGCGCGGCGCCGGGTTCCCACGGACAGTCGGCGGTCAGCACGCCCGGAAGGCAGGCGTCTCCGCGTGACCTCCCACCCACACAGTGCGGGCTGCGTGGAGCCCGGGGGGCCGCTTTCCACTCCACTGCCACTGGTGGTACCCTCCTGTCCTTGTAACTTTTAATTACCATTGTCTGTTCACCTTTGTTTTCCCCGTGACATCCTCAATTTAAACAGTATCAGAGAGGTTGACGGGCACAGTTTCCCTTCCAGCCTAAGTGACTGCAGCTCGTTGGGTTGCTAATTATGCAGGGCGGTCTGCATGGCTGCGGCCGGTGATCTGAATGTGCGTCCGGGCAGCAGAGCTTGTGGGAGGGTGATGCTGTACAAGTGCTTCCTGGCTAAGTGGGCTAATGAGAGGACCTCATTTAATCAAGCACAATTAATTAAATTAACTTATGATATTAACCCATCTCTCCGTGCATGTATAATTTATATTAATTGATTTGCTGCATTCGGATTGACCAATCAGGTGGGGTGCGCACAGCCTAAGGAACAAGGCAGTGTCATTAGCATTACTTTGATGCAAACCGTAATTGATGGGTCAGTGTATTTTAGGGATGTAGCAAAAGCTTTGCTAATTGTCATAAGAAGTTGAAATTGATTGTGTCTGCATTAGTACATAAATTTAAATCGATTAATGTTTTGTTCTAAAATTAATGTCCATTCTGGATGGGTGATACAATGCTTTATTTATCGGATTCATTAATGCAGTCTAAGGAAAAACCGGGTTGGAGTGAGGACACTGAGTGAGGATCGCTGAGAATGAGCCCAGTGGAACCCAGGCGGAAGCAGCAGCGTCCCCAAGACGGCCTGTGTTTCAGCCACCTTTGAGCACAAAAGACTCCAGTGACACTGTCCAGGCCTTGCACTGAATTATAGCACTTTGGTGGACAACTGCTATGGGACACACCCTCAATGTGGTGGGCAGTGTGGGTGCCCGTAGGGAGGACACGTCTTCTAGAAACATCATCACTTCCCAGCCGAGGCTCAGATGTTAATGTCATCACAGTTCACACCAATCTCCTCCACACAAAAAAGGGAAATGCCCTCAAATGCGCTTGAATGACAATTTATCCTTTACAGCCAACTGACAGAGATTATGAAATCCAAAGTCACAGATGCTTTGTGACAGCACAAAATTTAAGCGTAGGCTGCATTTTTCATAGATACTCTTACATGGTGATTTTTATTCTGAAGCTTCTCTAGTTAATATGATCTGGAACCCACCTGGGTTTATGTCTTTAAAAACGACATAAGTTTAATTTGGTGTACTTTCCTATCCTGGCCTCTGATATTTAAAGACTAGTTGCTAAAACCGTTTACATTAGTAACATAACCCCAAATTTCTGTTATCACTAAAAGTACAAATGCACGGAGACGAGGGGGAGAGTAAGAGATCTACTGAAAAATCAGTTTAATTCATTTATAACTCCCTTTTTTCTTACCACGGAAAGCTTAACATCTGCTTCTTATAAACTGATTTAAATAGAAAATGTGTAATGCATCCCTTTACCAAATGGTTCTTTTTTTTATTGATGGAATAAAGCAGTTTGGCTCTTCTGTTTCACTACAGTGCGTCCATGCTCTCGGAAATGGGACATCTCTGCTTGCTCAAGGAAACAGTTTGAACTGCACATGCCAGAGAGAAGGTTCCATAGCTCTTGACTGCCTGGTATGCAGAGTATTACTTACAGGCAGCTTCCTGAGTCTAAAACAGTGGAATTATATTCAAATATCAGTCCATGGGGTGGCACTATCGAGTAAGAGACAATGACTGGGTCTCTGAAAGTAACTTCTCAACTTGGGTGATTCAGCTCCTGCTTTGCTGTTGTCAGATTTAGGGGCGGCAGTTCCAAACAAGTCATGTCCCCGAGACAGCCGTGATGAGCTGCAGTTGCACGAGCTATGTGGGGAAATGAGTTCCTATTACTTGTTTAAATTATGTGCAGTGTTCCCGCTTTATATATCCGAGATTTATACCCGCCTGGTATATGCTAGCCCCACAAAATGTGTTTGTATACGTGTCAGCGTATTAAACCTCCAGCAAAACACCAGCTTGGATTTGGAAAGCCCACGTTCTGGTTTTGTCTTCCAAATGAAAAGGAGAGTTCATTGTTTGTTTCCCTGGGAGTAGTACAAATAAAATCTCCTCCATGCTTTTAAAAAAGTGGTTTCTTTAGGACATACGATGCAGGAAAAGGGTCAGTCTCCCTGGTACCGGGTTATTTGTCCATAGTTAATGGAACTGGAAGCAGCTGGCCTTGGTGACAGCCAGCTCTCGGGAGAGGAAAGCGGAGGGCAGTGCGGTGTCAGGCTCACGTGTCGGAGAGCAGCCTGACATGGCTGTCGCTGCGCTCTGTGAACATTTCGAACACAGTCACTTAGAAATTAGCTATTTTAAAAAAAATTATTGTGTTGCTCTTCCTTCTGATGAAAGTTCAAAGCCGCTGCAGGGGAAACTTGACTGCAGAGACACCCCTGATTCTTGGCAATGGCAGAGCTCAGATTCAAATGGTCTTACATTTAAATATTTGCTGGTATTTTTTAAGGTTAGGAAGGTAACAAAGATAATGATTTAAAATAATATTGTTTTAATTTAGCATTTTACTGAATGGGTCACAGATGTTCCAAGAGAAAATTAACGGTGTTTCGTTTAAAATAAAACCCGCTTAACTCTATGTGGAATGTGGTGGCAGGTGGAATAATTAGTTTGCCAATCAGGTGTGGTTTGTGAGGGTGGAGCAGGACTCTGCCCAGACCCGGCCCAAGGAGTGGAGGGAAGAAGAACCCGCCTTCCGATGTGGTGTCCCTTGTTGGTGAGGTGGGAACCCAGTCCTGAGTCCAGCACTCCGGCTCAGGCAGCACGAGCTGACTTCCTGCCCTGGAATGGGCCCTTGAAGCAGTGCTGGTTTGTGCCGGTCCCTGCGTGTGGCCATCCTGGCAAGCAGGTCACGTTCCATCCCTGACGGCACCCTCTGGTTGGGCGCCCAGCCCAGGTAGGATGGTCCTGCCAGCCGTAGGTGTCACTGTAAGCAGCAAGAATTGCCCCGGGCAGTCCCCGAAGAAAGGGGAGCGACTCCAAAAGTCTAAAAGCAAGAATTACCATCCAGTCCTGGCAACGTGGGATGGGGATTGTTTTTAACATATTGTCTTGAATGTGGAATTATTCCAGTTTCATGAGCAAGTGGAATGAAAACACTGCCGAAATCCTCTTCACGGGGCTTGAAGCCTCCTGGACTCACAGGCGTCCATCTGAAGCCCGGAAGGCAAACAGGCTGCGCCCACAGCACCGGGCAGCCCTGGACCTGCTCCTGCCTTTCTCTCTGTCCTCAGTGTGTCCTCATGAAAAGAGGACTGTCACGCTAACCAGAGGTCTCGTCAGACGTTCTCCATGCACCTCGCGAGGGCACCCCCATAGTGCCTTTGGTATACAGCTACCAAACAACATTTCAGAGACAAAGTGTCTCTCTCGAGGACGGCTACGCCACTAGGAGGTGTTTCGTTTTAGGGACACTTTATGCATGTGCCAGACATTTCTCGACACTGCATGCACAGGCTGCCAAAATGACTATTCGTGCCAGGTGTATTGTGGGTGCTGGGATCGCTGCAAGATGCCCTCTACCTGTCCTGCTGGGTGTTCAGGTGGAGACATCAGTCAGACGATTCGATTTTGCTTCATATGAACCCACGCTTGGCCAGCAGTCAGCCGGGTCTTCTTGGTTCCCTTCTCACTGCTCTAAGGATGAAGTCTCAGCCCTCTTCTTTCACAGCTTTCCACTCCCCTGTGGGCCACGGCAGCTGGGATAAAGGAGGATGACAGGAGGGGATCAGGTCTAGTCGAACGACGGCCTCAGGCCTTCAGTTTTTAAGGTAATCTGTGCAAGGGAAACCACACGTGGTTAGAGATTGATTTGCCTCAGATATACGTACTTTTCAATATTTTTTTCAAAAATGTTAAAAATGGATTTATGTGTCCTTCATCAGGCAGGTGACACTTTGAAATGGCCCATTCTTCCTCCTAAGCTAGAAACCCTGAATTCTGTTGTATATTCAACCACATCAAGAACAGTTAGAGAAGGTCTGACCCCTCTCTGACCCTCAGAGTAGATGAACGCCGTGGCCTTGTGACAGTCCTACTGGGAAAGGCACGTTTATATCACACACGCTGTCCGTGCTAGGTCGGCATTGAATCGTGAGCAGAGACAAGTGTTCCTACTGCAATTGCTCTCAGGCTGCTCTTCGAGTCGGGGTTTCCTGTCTCTTTTGTACCTACACAATCAGCAGACTGAAAAACCACACATTTGTACCTCAAGTATATTTGAATAAGTCAATGACTAGGAAAGGCTTAAGTGAAATTAAAATTTTCACGTCAACACATAAATATATCCTGCCAAAACAAAATAACTCTTGTGCTTACATCTATCCTATACATTTGACACTAAATTAAATATTTCACTGCTCTTACAACCTTCTTTTCTAATGGAAATGTTATTTTAAAAATCAGGATACTGCTATAAGCTACGAATATAAACTCAATGTTTAATTTAGAATTCTCTGCAATATGAATCAAAGTTTGAATTTTGAATTTTGTCTACTGACGTTGGATCAAAGCTCAGAATTCCAGTGGTTTCTGAAGTGGTACATTTTTATTGCCACTTAGATCATTTGCTTGGTATGCTCTCTACGCAAGGGGACCTGTCGTAATCATTTTCTTATCAGCTTGCCTGGTGGGGAAGATCTTTATTTCTCAGCTATGAGGAATGATACATGAGCATAGTTAAACTTCGGGGAAGGGTTTTATTTCCATGAGTTGATAATAGTGCTCTGATTAATTAGTATGGCTTAAGTGAAGGAAGATCATTTTTAAATGGCCCTTTTGACTCTTTTATCATCAGTATTAACCCTGTAATATTTATGATCCCAGAGTCTCAATATAATTTTGTGTTTCTTATATTTCTAGAAATGGATAATTTGTTTCAAAATAAGCTAAAGCATTCTAAGAAGCTCAATGGATTTAAACACAGCAGAACAATGATGCCCCTGTCTTTATAGTCATTTAAAGTCCCCAAGGCCACGTAATGGTCCCTAGAACCTCTGTCTGGCATTTGTTTTTTACTTCGTGCAGAAGATACCAGGGTGAGAGCTAGTATTAAAAGAGTTCTATAAAAAACTTAAAAAACACTGTTTGATTTTTAAAATGCTGAGAACTTGACGAAGCTAGATATGCCCTATAGTATCAAAAACTCAAACCAAAAGCAAACCAGCAGAAAAGCGCCGTGGGTCATTAATGGCATTTTTTTAATGCCTCCTGCAAAAAAGGGGGTAATTAGTTGGAGAGAAGGCCAAGGATATAGCACATGGTTTGAAAAATTACAACAAAAATGCTGACATTTCTCTACTAAAAATATGCATTCTGTACTTTGGCTCATATTTTTGTATTTGCTATTGTCACATTGACAAATATTAGTAATAATAGGACATGTGCAAAATTTTGCAACGCTGATCCTGGCGTAGCCCTCATACGTGTGGTGTACACACAGCTCCGTGCACGTGGGATCGGCACGAGAGTTCTTAAACTGTATTTCTAGAGTGTTTGCTATGAAATTTTAGACTGTGTTCCCCAACTCAGACCTGCTCTCACCATCACATTATTGGGCTCCTTCCCTACATCGGCCAAAAATAGTATTTCACGGAGTCCTCTCTCACATGTCTTGATTTGATGAAGAAACTCCACGATATTTGACTATGGCATTTCCTTTACAAACGTCGTGCTAAGGGTTAAGGCCTTCAACTGTTAAAACTGTATTTCTAACACGCATGACCACGCCTATAAATACGACGGTGACCACGCTGGTGTGCCCAGACTGCGGCCGGGCATTGTACGTGTACGTTTCCTGCAGACAGAGGAACGGATGATTGTGAGTATTGGAATTTTCCTTCTAACTCATCAATATTTACACAGATGCATACAAATATAATTTCTTAAACTAACACTTGTTTAGTGTAATGCCCAACAAAGTTACTATTTATTTATGAGTATCGTGGCTGGTGAGCACAGAAAGGGATTAGTCCCAAGTGTAAAAACTGGTTTTCTGTATAAATTGGCCCCGAAGGGAAATTTTCCAGATTGGTTTCTTGTTTCTTGACATGATCCAGTCAAAATCATATTTGTCCCCTTGTCATGTTACTTTAGCAGGGTGAGTTGAGTAAAGGGAACGGGTGCCCCGTGGATCGATCAGCCTTCGTGGCAAAGGGCTCTTATTAGATGTTGCAGGCTACCAGGAGGCTGAGGGATGGAGCGTGGCCAGGTTATTGATGACGGCAATAACCGAGCCGGGCCCAACCGCAGCCCTGGAGTGGGCCAGAGGAGCCCGGCAGGATGGATGTGCCGAGGTGGAGACAACATGAAGAAGTATGGAGCACAGCTTCTCACCTGGCAGACTTATTAAAGTTCATTGGAGGAAGATGAACTGTTTCAATATGTTAAACACTCGAGGCTGTTAAGAGCGAGTTGCTGTCAGAAGGAACACCGTTGTTTGGCAAGCTTTCCTCGTCTTTTCTGCTTTTGGAAATTGGAATGTTCCCTCTGCAGCCACCCCTCTGTCCCTTGGTGCTCTGTGCAGCTTCGGAAACATGGAGAAACAGGGCTGCTTGGCACAAACGTGGTGAGCCTCTGATGTGGGAAAGTTGCTGGTCGGTTTGTGAGTCAGCAAAGAACTTAGGTTTATCTGAGCTGAGAATGCTTTAAATATCGGTTTACCCTCCTGTGTGCTATGGTGTCCGCCCCAGCCAGCTCTGTCGCACACAAAGTGCCACGTAGTATCGGAGGTGGCACACGGGCTCAGATGACCGGGGTGGTCTGCACACTGGACGTTTGCCCCAGGCCACACAGTCAGCACAGAATCCAAAATCATTTCAGAGCCACTGAAGTTAAGAAAAGTAATTTCACATTCTGCTGGATTACAGAGAGCTCTAAACTAAGAGACAGGCAACACTCTACGTACATTTTGCTTCAGGGTTAAGGTCTCTTCCCCTGCGGAAAGGTCAGGGAGTGCCACCATGTTTATATCCTGCTAGGACATAATGGCGTTCTGCCATTACGAGGTTTGAAAATGTGTAACCAGCCGCTGTTCAGACAGCATCTAGCTGCTGCAGGTTAGACCCATAGGCAAAGAAGAGGCACGAGAGGTATGGGGTGGGGGACCCAAGACGTGGCAATAACGGCCCCCCAGGCCCTTCCAGAAGTGCTCTTGTGTCAGTTCCAGTCCAGTCCTGACATGGAAAACGGCTCAGCACACCTGTTTACCTTGCAGGCCTGCCCAGATTCAAAGCCTTTCTCTGAGAGAGCTGCTTAGCTTGGCAGTTTTCATTCATTGGAAAGCCGGGCTGATTCCCGTTGTGTGTCTCGTGTTCCAGCATAAAGTCTGATGTCTGCCATGCATTTCTTCACCCAGGTTGGCCGTGAGAGTCCCCCCAGTCTCCTTGTGACACGTATCCGTGGAGTTGTGTGTTGTGTGTCTTCACTACGTGTGTTTAGGCCAAGTTGGGCGAAGCGGTGTTCTAATTTGCTATATTGTTCCATGGGGATTTTTCTTTTTCTTTTTCTTAAAAAAAAAAAAAAATTCTCAGGAATTTGAAAGATAGCATGAAAATTGTGAAATCATTTTGCAGGGCATTGCTACCCAGTTGAAAGGAGAGATTCCATAATTCTGTTCCCTGTCGCTGAGGCAGAGCTGGTCCAAGGAGTCTATCCCGTGTGGGCCACAGCGCCATATAAATAAACCAATTGAACGCCATTTTCTGTTTAACAAAAATGAAACGTGTCCCTGCTTCATGAACCCAGAGCAGCAACTCTATTTAAACGTGTTGATCGCTGGCACCCCCTCACCGCCCTAGAGCCTGGGCCTAGGAGGGGGCTCCACATGGCAGCATGCAATCGCCTGAGGGAGGAAACACTGGAGAGCCCGTGGACGAATCATGGCCGAGAGCCAGGCCTGGGGAAATGCACACTGCAGTCCCCAGAACCGATTGCTTCGAGGAACAGGGCGTTCGGGTGACAGAGTACTTTTGTCTCTCAGTCCGGAGGGCACTGCAAGGACAAAACGGAGTGACTTGCTTGCTTGAACTGTTGTTTATGTAACGGAATATTCTTGTTGTCCTCGGTGAACGGGGACTATTGGACGGTTCGGTAGCCGCTGATTCCCATCATTTGCTAAGCTCCCTCTTCCACGAGGTGAGGGCCGTGTACGTGCATGAGCCTGACCTCAGTGCCACAGCAGCTCCCACTGTGTGACAGATGCCCAACAGGAGGACACAGGACCCTGGGCGTGCACGTCAGGCCAGGCTCCCTGACAGCCTCCCCGTCACAGCCTCCTCTACCTGCCAGAACAGTGGGCGCTCACTGCCAGACGTCCCACACGGAGGTGTCGGGTTATCAGTTCATGGTCTGTTTTCCCACACTGGAAGGGACCTTGTCAGGTTTTCCCATGGTTGGAAATGCTGAGTCTCTAAGGCTGCAAGACACATAGTAGGTGCTCAATAAATGGTAGTTGAATGAAAGAACCAGTCAGTCATTCAATCTGCAAAATGAAGATACACAGTGGGCAATATTATCCCATTTTAGAGATAAGAAAACCGAGTTTCAAAGAGGCAAATCTGCTCAAGGGCACGCCCTTTTTCTCTTACTTTCTGTTTTTAAAATTAACATTGTCTAATTTTCTATGCCCTAAAATGGTTCAAGTCCAGCTGAATTCTTTACTTTGACCCTGCCTTAACTTGGTGATTTGTTTGTTGTTTTGTCCTGTAAATAGTTTAGTATTATCACTTAAACAGATATGCAAGGTTAAATAGTTTTATGAAGTGTGTAATGAAAGTTTGAATGCTCCCATAGATTAAAAAATCTGTTTAACATACATAAAGAATTATTAGAGCTATTCAGTTTCCTGTCCGCTCTGATTCCTTTCCCATCATGCTGTCAGCAGTGAGGCCTGGTCTTAGCACTTTTTTCATGGCTTAATTGCATTCAAAATCTGCAAGACTTTGATGGTAACCTCACAGATTTAAGACAATCTTACAAGAATTTCACAACCATACAGCAATTTTCCCTCCCCCCTCCCCACTAAATGTTGACTACTCTAATTTTCTTAGGAAAAACAGAAGGGTAGACTGTCTCTCTACAATGATTTTTTTAAAATATCATATTGTAGTTTTTAAAAGCCCACAGTAGTCTGACACAGCTTTGTCTAGTTTACAGTATTTATGGCCCATCTCAGTTCACACACACGCACACACACACAATTCATTTTTATTTGTGTCTTTCCGCTTAACATTTTATCGGAAGCATTTATGACACATTTCCTAAGAATCTTATAAATGTTAGTGTTCGGGAGCTTAATAAGTCTTGAGTTTTTACCTATGCCATCCACCCACTGCCATACTCTTCCCATGACTGTTACTTGTTAGTCTTCAGTGATAAGAGACCATTCACACTCTTGAATACTATGATTGGTCACAGGAAGAAGTGGCTTTTGAAGGCCACTTCCCAGACTCCCAAGGATCAGAGCCCATGAGGTGGGAGTGGACGCAGCTGGCAAGCTGCTCAAGCCTGATGCCTGGACTCACACCGTGGCCGGGGGCCTGGCCGGACTGCATGCTGCCCACGGAGTATAACCAGCCCACCCACGCCACTGAGCTGCCAGCGGGCCCTGCTGGGAAACCCATCCTGGGAAACAAAACCCAGCAGCTAGAGTCCTCGCCAGTCGTAAAGAAATGTGTGTCCTTTTCATTCTAAAGAAATGTATTGACTTCAGCTATCGGGTGGTAAGACGTATCTTTTTATATTTTCCCCTTGTACATGACACCACACCTCGTTTCAGTAGTACTAACACTTCTCCTAATTCAACAAGACACCATGGAACCCCCAATTAAACAACAAAAACAACTGCTCTCTATGCTGTGGATTCTGTGCTTGCTGCAAAAGCGTGTGTGATGTGTGGTTACGTTACCAATATCAAGTGTGGAAATGGTTCTTTAAAGAAAAGGAAGGTGGGAGGGCAAGGCAAAGTGAGCTTAAAAGGGAAAAAAAAAAAAACAGAAACAAAATCGGAATGTTTACATGGGCTAACATGGACCACCTTCAAGAAGGAGTCAGTGCTTTATGAGTTTGGCGTCCGGGCCGGCGAGCCATGTGGAGGGCCCCACCCACCTGGCATGGGCCCTGCCGCTCGCCTCCTCGTGCGTTTCGCCTGTGCCCTGGGAGAGGGCACCTTGCCATTCCAACAGATGGGCGTGCTGGTGGGCCGGGAACCTGGCTCGAATGTGTTTCTTGAGGGCAATGTCCCAGCTAAAGATGCTGGTGTTTATCTGAGTGGAAGTTTGCTCAGCGATGGCGTGGAACATTTGGTCTTGTGCCCTATGAAATTTTGTTTCTCTGTTTGTAACCAGCGAGTGGAATGGGATTTGGACTGTGTGCAGCAGATGAAGCTATGGTCACAAGTGACTAGCAGTGTCTCAGAGGCGACCCCTCCCTTCGGACCCACCCACCCCAACATCCACACACAGGGCGCTCACCTGCAACTTAGGACACTCACAGCCGCTGTGTGGTCCTTTTAAGGCTTGGGACTTTGTGTCCGTAGAAGCTTAATCCCAAGTTCAATGCCCTGAGAAAGCCAGAGAAGAGTCTGACTCACGTGTCCCCCCAGCAGGCTCTGAAGGGCACACGTGTTTGAGGCTTGTCTTTGAAGGGCCATGCAGACTTTCTCCTCTTCTGCCCATAAGGACATGGTGAAGCTGGTTTGGCAGAAAGGAGAGAGATGGCATTTCAGAATGAAGCAGGGCAATCTAAGGGAGCTCATTCTGGGTGTGGTGGTGGGACCATGGTGCCCCTTGCACCATAAGCTGTTTGTGGCCCAGAACGAGGTCTGTTATGGCCCACACTAGGTATAATTTTTATATCAACAATTCTCCGCAAAGTATAGTTTGTGTTTTTTAGTTACCAGGATGTACATAGCCGGGTCACTGTCCTGATGTGACCAAATGTGCTACAAGAGAGCCAACCTTTACGCCCAGAATCCATGAGGAAGCCCACACGCGGGCTCTGAGGGGAGTGGTCTCGATGGTTATATTTGAGGACATTCGTAACATCGGGAAATTCTCCTTTTACTACGTGATAGAAATGACAGACTTAGGGTAACTTTCTCCAGTAGTAATTCATTTTGTTTTCAGTTAGGTTTTGCTCTTGAGCTAAATAAGGGAGCTCAAAATGGATATGATGGTTCTTGTAAATACTTTGATTTTTGAGCTTAGGTGGCTGCCAAGCACCACAGCCTGCAGTCCTGCAGTGTCATTAGGGGTGGCCCTGCCATCGACCGTGTCGACCCGGAATATGTGACCCCGCATAGCCTTTCACGTTGATAATCAAGGACTACATCCTCTCCCGCTCAGACCGTCAGGCCCTCCCACTCGGGTGGTGGTCCCGGCCCTTCATGTTGGCCCCTGGGGGTGACTTAGCCCCACCCCAGACCTCCTGAAACAGGATGGACCTTCTGGCAACACCCCAGGCAGTCAGTGCGTACACTCACGTTCGGGAAACTCTGGTTTCCACAACTCTGGTTTTTTAGTCATAAACAAAGTGGGCACCCTACCCACTCCACCAGGTGTTTCCGGTCTGCCTCTGCAGTGAAGAAGGACACAAAACCTCATCTTGGAAACCACATCTCCTTTCTCAGGTTGCCTTGCCAATTAACCAAATTCTGGACCATCATCTTTTATAAGGAACTGCTTCTGCTCATCTTAGCTAATTACTTTCATCTCACCTGGTTCCTTATATTATTAAATTGTGCTCTTCCAGCTCCCTTAGATTGCCCTGTTTCCCTCTGAAATTCTCTCTCTCTCCTTTCTGCCAAACCAGTTTCACTATGTCCTTATGGGTTGAAGAAGAGAAGAAAGAAAGATATTGGGAAGAGATCAATGTGCCAACAACTAGTGCGATCTTATTTGAATTAAAATGCACCTGCGTTAAAGGAAAGGGTTGACTGAATGAGAGCGAAGTTTCTGGAACCAGCCAGAGCAAAGCACAACGCGTTTCCTGTGCACTTTTCGTGACCAGCTGGCACGTCCACAGCAGCAAGCTGGCCTTAGGACATCGCCGGTCACGCTTTAACGTCCCTGCACACACCGATTAAGTATGGCTGGGCTTCAGGAGTTTGTGGGTGTGCTTCTGCTTTCACTTTCTTTTGTTTTTGCCTGTCGACATACATAAGTTTAAAATAGAATCCACTTCTTGAGCATAAATGGTCACCTTATCCTATGCTTCCTCCCATGATGGTGCCGTAAATTTACAGAGCAGTTTCAAGCATTTTGGTTCTTGCAGAGAATGTGGATAATCTTTTTACATCAAAAACTCATGTGCAACCTTACAAGAAAATCCAATTAATCAATTAGAATATCATAGTCAAATTACAGGGGACTAAGGTGCCTGCCCCAAAATTACCATTGAAACTCACGGTGTATTTCCTCAATTAAAGAAGAATGCTCCATTTCCAAACAGCACAAATGAACCACGCGTGAGTCACAGCACACAGCTGTCCTTAAAAGAATCTTGTGAATGGTTTTCTAACCTACATGAACATGTTGTGTGCCTTGTTCTGGGGCGCGCCAAATCCACCTCCACGGTGTAGTGTTTCTGGCCGGATACGCAAAGCCTTCTGTGGTGTTCCACTAAAGAAAAGGCAGCGTTTTCCATGGTCTTCTCTGCGTGGCGATTTGGGGAGCAGATATAATCGTGCTTTGCTGTCACAGTCCAAGAGGTGCACTTAGGCCAATCAATAAGCAGTGATTCATAACACTGGGAGTTATGATAATCAGAGATTAGGGGAAATAGCAAAGTCCGGTGTCTGGGAAAAAGGACTTTTCGTTGCTCATCCATCTATCACATCTGGCTTTGTTCCAGGCTTGTCCATTTCACCTTCTTGTGCCGCCACCCAGCATAAACGAATTATGCCAGAAGGAGGTATGCAGACACACATTTGTCAAACCTCTCACAGCTGCGGGTTCTTTTATTGAGTCCCTTGCATCCAGGCCATCAGTTATGACTGTCCGGAGATGATATGACCAGTAGATGAAAATGATCGTCTACTCACTGTAAGGACGCGCCCTGTCTGCATTCTAAGGCTCAGAGAGCTTCTCCCTTCCCGCCCACTTATCTCCATTGATGGGAAGGACTGACTTTTTGTTCCCTCACAGCTGTGTTAGTATATTAGGTCTATGGTATTGATATGTCCTTAAAATATAAGTCCATAGCAGTTCTTTCAAAACTAATTGTTCTGTTAACCATGAATGCAAAGGAAAATGTAGAAAGAGAAATTAAGATATTGCAGATGATACTTAAAAATCAGTATTAGGTCTAAATATTCGTATTTGCCTACCAAATTTCTATATTAAAATGTTTATATTGATTTTTCTTGCCAAACGACTCCCTCCATTCTCTAGAGATTGAATTTGCTTTCAATTTCTAATGATCAAATGGTATGTTTAGTTTAAATTAACTTTTTAAAAATGCAAACACTTGATTCAGTAAAGATTTTCCCCAATCTGGCTGAACAAAAACAATTTCACTGAAATAAAAATGTATTCTTCTGCTTCTACTCAAAGGTATTAAGAGACTTTTCTCTCAGTTCTGACTCACATTAAACTTCCCTCAAGGAAAGGAGGCTGCCCAAGGTGGGAAGGGGTGACAGTTGAGTGTGCAGGCCAGCATCCATGAGAGCCTGGGCTTGGGAAGTCCCCACCACATTGTGTGACAGAAGTGAACATGAGAGGGTCAGTGTACGTGCTCTACTCACTCTGCCAGACTGTGACGAATCATCCATGGTCCACTCTGCAAAGCTGAGCTCAGCATTGTGAGTCAGCCCAGTTAGAGACCCAACAAGGAAAGCCTGGGCCCCCGGGGTCACCGGGCAGTGTATCCAAAACGCACTTCCTGGGTCTCAGCCAGGACTGGGTGCCTTGGAGCTGGGCCCACAGTGTCCAGGAGACGCCCTTGAACCTCAGTGTGCTGGTGATGGGCACGCTCCCGACCATACTCCAGGCCCCACCTTCAGAGTCCGCCCTTGTTCACCATGCATGGCCCAGTGTAGCGAGGGTCCTGCGAGGTTAGCGCATACCTGACCAAACGCCTCCTCGCGCCACTACCCAGGTGATGTCCAACCTCGCCCCTCCTTCAGCGAGGCAGGGCCGTAGCATGCACTTCATCCGTCAGCTTTGTGACTTGGTTTATAGCTGCAAAGGCAGGCGGTCCTGACGTTTGGCCTCACAGACCTGACCAGAGTGCTTAGGATGCCGCAACACTGCATTCAAATCCATGGGATGCGCTCGTTCTCGTGATTTCTTCCAACTTGAACACTCTTCCTGCTCTGCAGTGAGGTGGGCTGGTGGGTTCCTGGTACATGTGCAACTCCACACGACAGCTGAGAGCTACAGTCAGGCAATTGGATAGTTAGTGTCGCATTTGGGGAACGCTAGCCGAGAAGACCCGCTCACGTACGACGCAGTAAGACTGACAACTCGCTTCTCACCCCTGAACTACAGCGGGAACCGCTCTCCATAATATAAACACTCTGGGAGGCAGTGATAAAGGGACTAATTGGAATCCACGTTTATTGACTGTAGTTTGGGGTCCGAACTCTTTGATTCTGTGCAAATGTAAAATGATAACCTTGAGTTCGTTCTTAGGGGACACGCTGGTACTGACCCAGTGGGGCCCCTGGCTTTGGGCTCTGGGGCTATGGCATATGGTGATCACGCCACCTGACTTTTCTGACTCCCGTTTGTTGACTCACCTGTGAGACATGAGCAGGGCATGAGAGGATGCAGGCATCCTGCCTCTCCCAACGTACCTCGTTTGCTCCCCAGGTCCCTCCACGCCCCCTTATTCCCACAGTCCATGAAGATAAAGATTGGGGACAGTGGGAAAACTGACCCTCAGCCAACCAACTCCGTGCCTTGACCTGACCTGGTGGGCCTGTCAGGCCACTTAGTGGTGTGTTTTCAAATATGAGGAGTTGTATCACTGCTAAGAGCCGTGCCCTTGTACCAGCAGTCAGCGTAGGTACAACACTGAGAATTGAAATCCGTTAGCCACTTGTCATGTGGTGTTTGTTACGTGTTTGGACGTGGTTGTTTACATTTTATTTTCCTGCCCAGATGGGGGGTACTGAGCCTTTGAACTAACTGTGGCGTGCACCAAAGGTTAGAAGACATTTGATAAACTTGATTTAAATAGTGTATTAATGACATTTCCAAATTATACCTCAAGTTATTCGTTTTGCTCCACTAGACATCTTCTCCACCAAAGTACCTGTAACTTTAAAATAATGAGTCTGTTTGTTAATCAGAAAAACGACTAATCTACTTTCCCTGTTTCTAGACTATTTGAACACTCTTTGACGCGTCTATCATAACCTTTTCAGATTACAAGTAGACCCCTTACTTGCAGTTTAGAGAGACTTAACCCTAAAAAGGATCTAGAAGTAGACATATTCAACTCAGCATCTGAAAACGTAACTACAATAGTGTGTAAAAACAACTTTAGTATGTGTTTCCCAGTGTCCCCTTGCATACCTGGTTTGTGTCCCCTGCAGCTCCCAGGGAAAGCTTTGCTCTCACACAGAGACCCTTTCACTGTCTGCATGTGTGTGTTTCATCAGCCATCTATATGGAAACTGAACCATTTCTTATTTTATATATCTTTGGGAAATAGTGTGCACTTGGGGAAAAAACTGATTTATTAACCTAACCTGGTGGCTGTGGAAGTTAAGACACACAGCTCGTCTCTGGAGCAGGGACTCAGCTCGTTCACGTGCTCTTTCCCTTAAGTTGCCAAGATTTTCAGATTGTAATAAAGAATGTTCCAAATCGGTTGTTTTCTGAGGTTGACAGACACACTAGTCAGCTTTAAACCTCATCTGAGTGAGGAGGACGAATTCTACGAAAGTGGGTCCATTCAGGGTCTTCCGCTGTGTTTCTAATTAGAATTTAAGCTGCTCTGCAGTGGACCATTAGTTGCTACCTGTAGAAATCAAATGTCAGGATGTCACCGCACACACTGGGCCAGAGTCATGGCCCCGAAATTCCTGGAAATATTAGCTCGTGGGCCCGGGGGCCGGCGAGGGTGGTGGAGGCCTGGGAGACCTACGGATTAGGCAAGTATCTGTCACTGAATCAGCTGGTTTAAAAATGAACAACCAACATTTTCTGGAGGGAGGACGAACATGTCACTGGACTCTGATGCCTGGCCCTTCCCTGGTGTTGGCTCCTTCTGATTTTCTCTCTTGCGCACCATCATGGATGCAATCTCCAGAGCCCATGCCCTTCTTTATTTCTCCCAGGGGAAAATCACTCGCTTACCAAACAGAGGACTTCATTCAGTCTGCCCTATAATGACCTCAGTTAGAATTACCTGTGGGGAATATATTAGGCACAAAATGTGAGATTGTCTTTCTTAAATGAGCTTTGCATCACTGTACATCGATATTCTGTCCTGAAAAAGGGGTAAATGTGAAATGAAACTTGTTAATATTTACCAAAAAAGTATGAAAGGAACCTAGGAATTTCCTAAACCTGCTATCCATCGCTCAGTCAGTTCAAAAAGCATTAAACTCTGGACTCGGTTTATTAAACCATCATTTAAGTTCCTAGAGACGGACTCATTTGGGGAAATCATTCAAACTCAGTGAGTGTAAATAGTGAGATCAGGAAAAGGCAATGCTAATTCAGGCAAACGGTTATTTATTTTTTTATTTGGGGGGCAGAATCTTGATAAAAGGCAGCAGGTATGGTCGCAAAAGCAAAGTGTCTTTGAAACAACAAATTAAGACGCTGGCTATTTGTTGGTGTGAACTTGGGCAAGATCTTAACCTTTTCTTAGCTCCAATGCATGCATCTCTCAAATCAGAATTAAAAGCAGACTTTTTGTGAGGTTTCGAGACCATTCTACGTCATGTTTAGCAAAATGTGTGGCAGTCAATGATCATTAATGATTATTTTGCAAGCGATGAATTAATGTAGACTGAGGTCTTGGCTTTTTCCAAAATAGTTGTACAATTGAAAAATCAGATTATAGCATTATTTGAAGTCTGAAAATTAGTAAATGTTTTACATAAGCACCAAATTGCTAACTGTTACCAAATCTTAGGTCCAAGTAACCTAGGTTAAATTTTGGCAAACACACAATAGCTAGAGACAACGTCGTGAGCACCAGCTGAGCTCTGAGGGGAGTTAAGTTGTCAGCAACACCGTGTACTGAGGGGAGACCTCGACCAAGGAAACGAGCCGTCATTTGTGAGGGTTCAGACACATCCCATCACATGGCTCTTAGAATTGGGTTTCACTAATTCAGGAGCTTCAGGGTCAGGTCTCTTTCATGACCATCAGTATCTCCATCTTGCGGAAGGTGAGGAGGCCATTTGGAAATCACAAATAGAAGACACAGTGGGAAAACAGGTAGGGTGGGAGGAGGGATAGAGAAGCGAGGGCTTGGGCAAGTGAAGGTTAAAGATGCTTGTGAGCTGGTAGACGTGAGCTGGTAGCTGGGAGGGACCAGGCTAAAGAAAACATGTGAGAGAGTCACGAGCAAAGAAATGGTGACGTTTATGCACAAACTCATGTTTATAGATGACGGGGTTCTAGGAGAGTGGGGAGAATGAGGAAGACGAGACACAATCTAGAATTGCCACCTAAGGAGTAAGCAAGAGATTGTGAGCCCATGAATGGAACTGAGAAGTAGACAGGAAACAGAAAAGAGCCAAGAGAAAAGGCAGTTCCAAGGGTGGGGGAGCATGAGGAACATACATGCATCAGAATTAAATGGAAATAGCATGTTGGTGCTCTGGCCTCAGAGTGAAACTTTGGTGGCCTTATGGACAGTATTCTCGAGCAGGTCTTGCAGCCAGATTGCAGGAGGAAGGGCTGAGTGGAAGGTGAGGAAACAGAAGTGGAAATGGACTCTGCTGGCTCTCAGATGTAGTCAGGAGCTGGGGGGCGGGGGGCAGGGAGGAGCGGCCCTGAGAGACATGTAAAGTCACCAGTAAACTATTATTCCTGTTGGTTCTACAACCTGTCATCATGCCCTAAAAAACAATCTCAAGCCAGGGCTGCTTGTAATTTGTATTGTCATTTTCAGTTCAGGACATGTAGGTAATTGTAACTTTGGAGGACATCGTGCCCTTATATTTTTATTTGAGTGTTATGTAGAGTTTTAAGGTTTACATGAATTAAATTTAAGTGATGATTTAAAGTATGACCAAATCATAATCCCACTAACTTAAATTGAAATAATGCCCTGCCATTTTCCAAAACATCACCTAATTTCATTTTGAATTAATTTTCTTAAATATGTCAAGCTAATTGAATGAGAGGAACAGCACTGGAAAGAGACCTTACTCACATTTGGACCTTTATTTTTCAAATACAAAATTCATACATTTTCTCAACAATTCATTAGCTGGGGACCCCCTCCAGGAATTGGAAGTCTAGCAAGGAAATCAATTCCTAAATGAGAAGATCCTGGGGAAACCTCTCCTACATGACATGTGGAGTTAGGAAGGAAGACTCCCTCAGATACAAGGAACACTCACTGTCAAGGAATTCACCAAAAGTGTGAATATTTATAAGGCAGCCTGGAGAACAAGCAGCCAATCATCATTAGCTTCTTTGGTATTCATTATAATAAAATTAATCTTGATTAATTCATTCATTATTAATCTTGCATTCAAATGCAATTCCACAGAAATTGCGTTGTGATTTAGCAATTAATTTCCGTGCCAAGAGTGAGAAGCATTTCCTTGCTTCTCCAAAGCTTAGCTCTCTGCTGTGTCAGACTCACAGGCAGGCCCAGCAGATCCACTCATCTAAAAATATTCCAGGAAAAAAGAAAGGAAATATCTAAGTTATAAATGCTGAGGTCACAAGGCATCTTTCCTGCTTCTTAAAAAATAACAACAATAAATAAACAACCAGAAATTTTGCAGTCTGTGGTAGGGAGAAACAGCACACACGTACTTCAAATGTCCAAATAAAGTTTAGGTCTACAAGCAGTTTCGTTGAATTTTGAAAGTTTCTCATTTCTATCATTATCTAAGTGAGCTTTTAAAGAATGGTGACCATGTCAGACATTCTAAAATGACAAATTATAGGCCCACCGTGTCCAGCCATTCAAGATTCTCTTGTCACGAGGTGACTGATAAGCAGGTCCAGTGTTTGGTAAATACACGCAGAGTCGGTTCCAGGCATTGGATGGAAGTCAGACTGGCTTCGAAAGAGGGGCCACTCACTGAATTGCCAGATGAGGTTATTTAAAGCCTCTTAATTTTCATTTAGCATCTTTTGCGTTGCTTAGTTTCCCCAAATCCTTCTCAGTTTGTTATGTGGTGGGATTAGGAATTAATACTCTATTGAAGAGTATTGAATACCAGCTGAATTGCCTACCAGTCGTTAGGGAGCTCTGTTTGTGAAGAGGTCTGTACATCTGCAAAAACACTAAGGTTTTCATTATTCACACCTCCAAGGGAAGTAAACAGGTGTCAGAAGCCCCGTGGCTCTCCTT
Organism: Rhinolophus hipposideros; assembly: GCF_964194185.1. Classification (NCBI taxonomy): domain Eukaryota; kingdom Metazoa; phylum Chordata; class Mammalia; order Chiroptera; family Rhinolophidae; genus Rhinolophus; species Rhinolophus hipposideros. The sequence goes on along the minus strand of NC_138063.1, from coordinate 1,211,371 downwards.
GACTCTGCCCAACATACCAAAAGGGGCTGGCTTACTGTACTCATTTTGTCCAGAAGAAGGAGAGGGAAAAAAGGCAAACCAAGTTTTCAAACAAAACTTGAGACCAGTCCACACGGAGGACGTTTACACAGGGTTTCTTGATTGTAGGAAACGAATGTCCCCATTGGATGTGATCAGATCTGTGCCATATACGCAGGGCCACTGTCAACGAAAGGAGTACTTTCACTGGCCTGGGAAAGGTGTAAACTGGACTCCCCAAGTCCAATGGAGAACAAAGCCCCATTTCGGTGTCCACGTCGGGGAAGCACCAACATGTGGCATCAGAGTGTCTGTCCCTGTGACTTTGTGGCCCCATCATGCCGCTGACCTTCAGATCCCAGGGAAGGGTCTGTCCCAGCAAATGCACCTGTGCTCACAGCAGGGTGCCACCAGGGGCAGTGCCACTGTAGCCAAGACCTCCTGCCACCTGGTTTTCTCTTTTCCCAAACTTAAAGGTCATGAATTAACAAGACAGGGCAAGCTCCTAGCAGCCCCCCAGCCCGAGGACAGGGGCTGACCCGCAGCTGTCCTCATGACATGAAGCAGACGTCCACTTTATACAATTTTACCTACTGGACTGAGAACATGCTCGCGATTTAGGCTACAGTGAACCCAGACCCCTGGGATGTTCAGTTTCCTTCTGGTGATAGGGGAAGACTTCCCATGTCCTACATTTGAAAGCACTGCATGACAGCAGCCTGAGTGCAGTTGGATGTCACACACCCGGTCATCCTATCGACCAGCCGGGTTGTGGGAGCGCTCCATGAGGACCAAAAGGCTTCTGTGTGTCTTTGTGTGCTGTCCCCAGCACGCAGCACACTCCACGTCCGAAACAAAGGCCGCTGAGTTTGGAGGTTCAGGTGAAAGCGACCACCAGCTCCCCATTAGGCAATTTTGGCAGACCTGGGCATTCACTTGCCGAGGGGGGAAGAGCCCATCGCTCAGTGAGGGCAGACGCGCTCGGTACTAACGTACCTTTGGAGGGTTTCAGTCCATTGCTCTGTGTGGAGCAGGGGTAAGTGCTGTCCTGCCGTGTGCTTGTAGAGCAGCAAAGCAGGTATGACAGCAGCAGGGCGCCTAACACATGGCCAAGGACAGAGGCTGAGTTTCAGACACTCAGGAGCGCGGTCTCTCCTGGTTTCCTCAAGAGACGAGAAACAAGCTTGCTCACACACAGGGGCCTGGATCCATGATCCATGTCAGGCTGCTGGGAGGGCCTTGCTGGTTCAGGGGTTCAGGCCTGGGTGCACTCACACAGAGTACACGTGTGCACATGCATGTGTGTGCGTATCGTATATATGTGCACACCGTTATGTGTATGCATATGTGCACACGTATATGTACACACATTATATACACACATGTATGTCCACTTTATACAGGTATGCACATGCATGTGTACAGACATGGTATATATAGGTAAGCACAATATATATGTGTACACACATATATACACATTATACATGTACACAGTATACGTGCACACATATGTATGTACACACACAGTACACAGAGGTACACACACACACGCTCCACTGGTTTTCTGCCTACTAAGACCAAGTCCATTGTCCAGTGGGAACCAGTGTCCAGAAAGGTCACGGGCAGTTAGACGGACTTGTGTCCCCAGAAAGCACGCCGTACCTCACTCTTTTTCTCTGTGCAGCCGGCAACCCCGGGAGAGTACAGACTGAATTGCCATTTGAAGCACAATGTTATCTGGGTGAGCACAGCACCCCCAGAATGGGGGCCACGGCCGCGGGCACGCCCCACGTGTCCCACAGCCAGTCTGAGGGTTTCGCTGGCCCAAGAGCACTTTAGACAGCACGACAGAGCGTGCTGCACTGCACTTAATGGATTTATCAGATACCTTATTTCATGCTTCCTGCTTTTGATTTATGAATTTTGATCCTGGAGACAAGGACCCTGTGCATTGATTGTGGGAAATGTCAGACTCACAGAAGTTAATTTCACTTGTGCGTGTGGAAGTCTCTGATTCTCTGACAGCGCTGTCTGACAGGCGATCAGCTGTCAGGCGCTCAGTGGCACGGTACTGTCGCTACAGGGCTGTCACCTCAGGGCTGTCACCATGGGCAGCTGTCCCTACGGCAGACCTGAGCAGCACTGTGTTACGAATTGAGGTGGTACACAGGTGTGCTGCGGCAGTGGGCACACGGCGAGCCCCTGGATGTGCTGGAGATGAAGGGGTCTGATGACTGGGGTGCCACGCAGAGGACGGGGTGCTGCTGGCGAGGCGGGCAGCACCCTACCCTTTCAGGCTTCACGCTCTTGACTGCAATATGCCTGACGGGATAATGGAATGTCATCCTGCCAGCTCCCGAGCTGGTTAGGGACAGTTTATTTATTGATTGACTTTCTTTGTAAATTATCAATCTGTTTTATACTCCAGTCAACGAGTCATTACTTATGCACTAATATACTAATGTGGTGTCATGCGGCAGGCACATCTTTAATCGGTGTCTCGTGTGTCTCACAGGTTGCCTAGCGAGAAATGAGCGGGTTCTCTAAGCTGCAGACTTGAAACTCCCCACAGGCTAAGTGACAAGACGACAACGTCACGGCCACGTCTCCTAGTGCCCAGCACGTTTGGCTCAACACAGTTGAGGGTGCAAATGACTGTTGCTCGTGGAATGAGCAGAGGCACATTTTTAAGGTGAAAGCAAAGGAAAAGCCCAGCAGGAAAATATAGAAAACAAACACAGAACATTGTTCTCAGTTGCAATGATGGTAAGGTTTACTCAATTCTAACTACACTCTCTTTTAGTGAATAGCTTTTTATTCTTGGAGAGAAGTACCTAATTCCAAAGGTCAAATATCAGAGAGCTTGACTCAAGTACTCAATATGTCAGCCATGATATTATAAGTTTTTGAAAGAACATTGACTTTTTAAATACAACTTATATTTTGAGCAGTTTTAGGTTCACAGCAAAATTGGGAGGAAGGTACAGAGATTTCCCACACTCTTCTGACCCACAGGGTCACATCCTCCCCCATCATCACCGTCTCCACTGGAGTTGGACCCTTGTTATACAGTGGATGGACCTACACTGACCTATTATCTCCCAGACGCCATAGTTTCCATTAAGGTCACTCTGGGGTCGCACAGTCTCTAATGACTAGTATCCACCATTATGGTGTCACACAGCTTAGTGTCACTGTCCTTAAATGTCCTCTGCACTCCACCTGTTTGTACCCCTACCTCCTCCCTCCTAACCCCTGTCTCCATAGTTTGCCTTCTCCAGAATGCCACATAGTTGGCATAGACAGCATGTAGCTCTTCAGATTGGCTTCTTTCACATAGTGATATGCATTTAAGGTTCCTCCACATCTCTCCGTGTCTTGGAGCTCATTTCTTTTCAGTGCTGAATACGACCCCATTGTCTGGATGGACACAGTTTACCCATTTACCTACCGAAGGGCATCTTGGGTGCTTGCAGGTTTGGGCGATTATGAATAAAACTGCTGTTAACACCCGTGTGCAGGTTTTTGTGTGGACCCGAAGTTTCAGTTCATTTGGACAGATGCCAAGGAGCACGATGGCTGGATCACGTGGTGAGAGTGCGTTTAGTTTTGTAAGAAGCCGCCCAGCTGTCTCTAAGGCGGCAGCAACATCTGCCTCCCCGGCACTGACGGAGCGTTCCTGGGGCTCCACGTCCCCTCAGCACTAGGTGGTGTCAACGGAACTTATACGCAGAAGATGACGCTGACTGCACGTAAAGAGAGTTTTACCTGCTCCTTTCTAATCTAGATTCCGTTCATTTCCTTTTCTTGAATTGTTGCTCTGCTGAGAGTCCCCAGTACAATGCTGAATACAGGTGATGAGAGGATATTCAGTCTCTCAGTGTTCAGTGACATTAGTGGAAACGTTTTCATAAACGTCCTTTATCAAGTCAGGGACACTCCCTTCTGTTCCTTCTCTGACAACAGTGGTTATTAGGTACGAATGTTGCGTTTTGTCAAATGATTGTTTTCTATCTATAGGAATAATAATATGATTTTCCTTTTTTTCAGATTTTTAATTGATTGACTTTCAAACATTGAATCAAGCATGTGTTTGTAGATAAATAAACCCCATTTGATCCTGATATGTTACCCTATATCATTGGAGGATTTGTTAACACTTTGTTTAGAGGTTTGCATGTATATTCAAGAGAGATATTGGTTTACGGCCTTCTTATAATACCTTTTTGCTGGATTTGGTATCAGAGTATTAGCTGAGGAGTATGCTCTCTTCTTCAATTTTCTGGAAGAGTTTGTAGAAGTAGCATCACTTTTTCCTTATATATTTTCCAGAGTTCACTAGTGAAGCCACTTAATACTGAAATTTTCTTTGTGGGAAAGTTTTTTTTAAAATAATAAATTCAACAACTGTAATAAACTAAGGGCTATTAAGGTTTCCTGTTTCTTCTTAAGTGAGTTTTGGTAACAAAGTGTGTCTTTCATGAAATTGTCCATCTTGGTTATCATCTTGGTTTTAAAATTTATTGGCATAAAATTATTTATAATCTTTTCTTTACAATTATTTTAATATATGTAGAATCTTTAGTGATGTCAACTGTCTCATTCTTGATATTGGCAAATTGCTGTTTTTTTCTTGACTGTTCTCTCTAGAGGTTTATTGACCTTATTGGTCTCAAAGAAAAACCAGTTTTTATTTTTACTTATTTTCTCTATTGTATTGCTGTCTGTTCTAGTCTTTAATATTTCTTGTCCTCTGCCTGCTCTGAATTTAATTTGCTCTCCTCCATCTGCTTTCTTAAGGCAGAAGCTGAGACCATTCTGTTTCTTCTAACACATGCATTTAGTGCATTGTGTCCTAACTATGGCTTTAGCAGCATCTAGCACTACTGCTTTTCCTTTTAGTTTCTTCTTTGACCCATGGGCTTTTTAGAAATGTGTCATTTCATTTTCAAGTAGTTGGGAATTCTCCAGACTTCTTTCTGTTACTGATTTCTAATTTAATTCCATTGTTGCCTTGAGAACTAACCCGTACGATTGAAGGCCCCACATGGAGTCCATCCTAATTCTCAGTGTGCACTTGAAAAGAATATGTATTCTTCCGTTGTTGGATGAAATATTCTAGTGCTATCGATGAGATCCAAGTGAACAATAGTATCGGTTAATTCTTCTATATCCCTACTGATTTTCTATCTAATTCTTCTAGAAACTACTGAGACAGAGTAAGAAATCTCTAACACTGATTGTTGATTCTTCTATTTGCCTTTCCAGCAGCATTAGTTTGTCCTTCATGTATTTTGAAGCTATGTTGTTAGGTGTATAAATGTTTAGAATTGTTATGTCCTCCTGTTCAGTTGAACTTTTATCTTTATAAAATGAGCTTCTTTTCTCTAACATTCTCTTCTCTGAAATCTACTTTTATATTTGTACACTGACACCAACTCTTAAATAATTAATGTTAGCATGGTATATAATCTCCATATATATATATATATATATATATATATATATATATATATATATATATGTATATGTATTTAGTGTATTTGTGGTTTTAGATTTAAAGTGTGTGTGAGGGGAGGGCTTTTTCTTTTTTGTAATCCAATCTGAAAATCTGTGCCTTTTCATTATGTAATTTAGGCCAATCACATTTCATGTGATTACTTACCTTGTTAAGGTTTCCTCTTATCTTGCATCTGTTTTCTATGTCCCATTTTTCTCTGTTCTACTTTTAACTATTTTTTCTAGTTCCCTTTGTATTAAATGAGTATATTATATGATTTGATGTTTTGTCTGATTAGCTAGCTGTAGCTTTTCTGTTATTTTTGTGGTTGCTCTATGTTTTACAATATATGTGGTGAGCAGAATTATGTCCTCCCAAAGATGTCCACGTTATAATCCCTCAAAGCTGTGGGTATATTATGTTACATAGCAAACTGGAGTTAAGGCTGCAGATGTGATTAAATTTCCTAACCAGCTGAATTTGTAATAGGAAGATTATCCTGGATTTTCTTCTGGCCCAATGTAATCGCAAGTCTTTAAATGTCAAGGGGAGATGAGAATGTCCACGTTAGAGCAGTGTGATGTTAGAAAGACTCAGCTGGCCATTTCTGGCTTTGAAAATGGAAGAGGCCATGCCACAGGGGGTGTGGGCAGCATTTAGAAGCTGGAAAGGGCAAGAAAATGCATTTTCCCCTAGAACCTGCAGACGGAATATAGCCCTGCTGACACTTTGATTTTAATCCAATGAGATCCGTTTCAGACTTACGACTTCTATAAATATAGGATGATAGTTTTTGTTATTTTAAACCACTGAGGTTTTTTTTTTTTGTAATTTGTTTTAGCAGTAATAGGAAACTATTAATAGCACAGTATACATCTTTGTCTTACCACAGCCTGTCTACCATCAGATGTCATTATTTCATTTAACATCTTCTAATAGTTTACTTCCATTTCTCTCCTCCAAGACTATATGTTATTACTGTCATAAATTTTATTCATATATATGATATAAATGTGACACTATATTGTCATTATTTTTGTTTCAACAGCCAAATATTTTTTTAAAAATTTAAATAAGAAGAAAAATAAAATTTCATATATTTAGCCATTCAGTTACCATTTCACTTGTCAATCTGATACCATTTCCTTTCTGAAATACTCTTTTTAACATTTCTTGAAGTACAGTTCTTCTGGTGTTGAATTCTGTAAACTTTTTATGTTTGAAAAAGTAATTTGCCTTTATTTTTGGAAAAAAAAATCGACTGGATTTATAACTCTGGGTTAACGGTTTTTCCCCCTAGAACTATAAAATTGCTACTGCACTATTTCCTTGTTTGTAGTCCAGTTTTCTCTTTAATATTGTATAATAATTTATCTCAATATTTATTTTTTATTTTAACATTTTCTCTTTATTACTGTATTTAACCATCTACTTATCGCTGTCTTGTAGTTTTCTTTTTAGCTTGATTTTGTTGAGCTTCTTGGAATTATATATATATATATATATATTCATTAATGTGAATTATTTTTGCCTATTATTTCTTCAAATTTTTTTTTCTTTCCCATTTATTTCTTCTCTCCTCTGGTCATTGCAATTACATGCATATTACATTGTTTGAAATGATCTCACAGCTCACTATGCTTTGTTCATTTCAAAACATTGTTTTTTTCTCTGTTTCATTTGGGTAGTTTCTACTGCTAATTCTTGAAGTACACTAATATGATTTTATACAATGTGTAATTGGTCATTAATCCCATTCAGTGTATTTTTCATCTCATATACTGTGGTCTTAATTTTTAGAACTGCCAATTGTATTTTTGAAAATATATTCACATCTCTGTTTAACTGTTTAAACATACAGGTTACAGTTTTAATAACTTTTAAATGTCTTCATCTACTAATTTTAGCATCTGTGTCAGTTCAGACTTGTTTCAGCTGATTAAATTTTTGCCATGATGGGTTGTGTTGTCTTTATTCTTGTGAACATGATAATTTTTGCTTGAATGCCAGACATTGTGAATTTTTCGTTGTTGGAGGCTGCATTTTATGTGTGCGTGTGTGTGTGTGTGCGCGCATTGTATTGTAAATATTCTTACCTTTTTTTTTCTTGGAAACAGTTAACTACTTGAAAGCACTTTGGTTTTTGCGGATCTTGTTTTTAAAATGTGTCCAAAGAGACCAGACCAGTTTTTTCTGGGGTTCATTGCTTCTCACTGATAAGGAAAGACCCTACAAGTACTGCACACGAATCCCCATAAACTATCAGTTTCCTAGTTTGACTGCTGTTTTCAGTGCTGCTCCTGTCCCTCTGGGAACATTGTTTCCTTTGCTCCTTTCAGGGGTTGGGTATTTCCTCACATACATGTGCTGAGTCCTCGGGCAGGACCTTCAGCAGCGCTTCCTCTGTGGATTTCTCTCCTTTGGGACACTGTCTGCTGAGCTCCAGCCACCCTGCTGTCTTCAGACTTCCAGGGCTATCTTCCCAGCTCAGGGAGACCACTAGGACCCACCCTTCTTCACCCTGCCTGAGGCCATGGCCTAAAAATTATCATAAGGCAGAAATCTGGGGGAAACAGCGATTTACTTCTTTAGTTTCCGATTTAATGTCAATGATAAATGTCCTTTGTTGTCTGATGACCAGTGTCTTAAAAACCATAATTCTATACATTTTGTCTGGGTTTTGATGACTCAGGTAAAAAGGTAAATGCGGTACCTGTCAGCCTCCCTCTCTGCATGGGCCAATCACAGATTTATCGCCTCCCAACATTATCCATGACTGCTCCTGTCGGCAAAAGATGAAATGAGACAAAAACAACATTTAATTAAAATTCAGGAAGAAATTGAATATATTGGCAGGAGGTTCTGCAAATAAGTAAGTAATTTATTTTATAGTAAAATAAAAAGTTTATACATTTACAGCATTCACCAATAATAAAACAAAGTTTAAATTAATCCAAAGTCTGACATAATATTTATTACACTTAGTAAAAGGTCTGTATAATACATGTTTATTTGTAAAACTACTTTGAATAACTTTTTCAGTTTTTGAAGATTATTTTCAGCCTTTGACTAAATCAACGCTTGCATCACTCATCTCCAGACATGTACATGGGATAAGAAATCATTTATCGTTTGAGCCAGTTAAATAATTTCTATCGTTTTTTCCATAACATCCAGTTAGGACGCTGCATGCTGACTTAATCAGAAGTAAATGAGGAATGAAAATATGTGCATATGCATGCCTCGCTTCTGTGTCTTAAGACCAATGTTTTCAATATTAAGGTGGAAACTTAATGTAATGGGCTCGTGTGGATTATTGGTGAGTTAGTGATCGTAGATACCCGGCAGCCACTCAAGTGCTCCAGCCTCAGTTTGCTCACTTTGACATAGGACATCGGGGGCCTATAAAGAACCTCAAAGTGGTAAACCATTTAGAAAACAGAAAGTACAACCTAAATTCTAAATAACAGTGTGATCAACCCCATCCTGTTTAAAGCCATTAGAAGGGCTGTCAAAGGTTAGAGGGCATGAGAGCTTGATTTTTATTTTCTTATTTGTCATTTTTAAAAATTTTTTTGGCTGTCCATCAATTTTCAAAAGCCCCTTTGGGTATCATTAAATTTTATAAATATGACTATCAGCTTGCGATTTACTAGCTATCTTCTTTTAGAAATGCTAGTGTTAAGGAAGATAAAGGCCATTCCAGCAGTTTTGGAATAGATTTTGGCTATAGGTACCACTCATTAATTGTGCAAAATATTTTATAGTTGATGTAATCTGATTACCAATAAGGTACCATAAAAGATTTTGAGTAAGAAACTTGCATAGCCCAATATTAGGCTGTTCGAAAAATCCTGTTTGGTTATGTTTTCATGATAGCTCATTATAGCAAAGGTCCAGAAATTCGCTTTCCATGACCGGATGGCAGAATCGCTTTGTTTCAAGCGTCACCACGTTTAGAAGCTATCCATCTTAACTAGTTCAGTGAGCATCACGAGTACCTCTCTGCCACCCTTCCCCTCCCCCCATCTCTGTAGGGGAGCCGTGTGGTCCTGGGGAAGCTTCACAACAGTTCTGAAGTTGTCACCTATTACAAACTATCCCACTTGCCACTGACATTAGTTTAAATGTATTCTTAACACCTAAGCCTAATATTTCTCAAAGCATCTGGTACCCATCATGGTGGGCTGGTCTGTCCTGTTGGTCATAAGTGAAGCAGGACGCCTCCATGTTGCAACTCCCAGGGGAGGCAGCTTGAACCGCTCACCTTGGGAGAGGAGGGAGGTGGAGGGAAAGGTCCTGGGGCACCTGTAGCCCAGGTGAAGCCGGCGCCTGCTGCTCTCACTCTGGACTTCTCTTCTACATTGGCCAGTAAAGCCCACGCCGTCTTCTTACTCTGTTACTCCTCACGGGCCCACTTTCTGTTGTTTTGAGCGATGCTAGAAAGCATAGACCACCATCGGTCCACACTGTGTCCCATCCGAGGTATATCCACCAGGGCCCACGCCTTCTCTGTGGACATGTCACTGGCTCTTCACCTTTGTGGTCCTCCTTGCCCGGCCAGTGAAGGCTCGTGACGGAGGGGATGAGGCGAGGGACAGGATCCAGGGCACAGCAGGACAGCTGTGGGCCCTTGAGGAGGCTCCAGCACGGGACAGTCCTCTCGTCACTCTGAAGGTCCACGTGAGAAAGGCGGGGTGAGTTAGATGAAGTCACCCCCACCGACTAGACGTCCAGCCACTCGGGACGAACGAGTCCTGAAAGCAGAGTGGATGGACCGGGTGTTACAGGGAAGGAATTGTGGAACAAGCCTTATTGGTCATTGAGATCTTGCGGACGAGGTTTCCGTGCTTACAGGCCATTCCTGCCTTCCGTGGTCTCTGCCCTCAGCCTTTATGATGGGCAGGAGCTTGTGGCATTTTCTGTGGGTCTAACAGAGTGAGAAAGGCCCCATGTGTGTCCTGTTTCAAGAAAATGGCACCACAGAGAATGTTTAGAAACTGGACTTGTGGACCAGAAGGTGTGGTCTCAGGCACGTGCCTGGAAGAGGGTCCCGGGGGAGTTGCCTCAGCTCACAATTGCCTCTGAGTCAGACAGATGCTGGGGCCCAACTCACCAAACTGGCATGTGAGACCCTCTGAGGGGCGGGGGGAGGCGGGGACAGGAAATCTTCAGTTTTAACACATTCTCCTGGAGGTTGGATCTTGTGCCCAGTGCAGCTGGAAAGCACCCCTGTTGGGCGAGGGTGGATGGGATGGCAGTGAGGACCAGATTTCTTCCGGAAGGAACCGTAACTGTTTATTCCTATCTCTTTTTTGACCTTTGCCCACGTCCTTGCACATGTTTTGCTTTTGTTTTGGGGTTTTAAATTTTTTCCTTTTGGCTCTATTTTATCCTACTGATAATCTCAAACTGACTGAAATGGTAATTTGGGGGGTTTAAATAAAACGCAGCCACACACACAATAGATGACGTGATTCAATTCCTCTGATCAGGGAGGTTTTTCTCCCTGAGATTCCCAGGGTTTTCTCCTGACCGAGCTCCTGTTCTGGATCCCTGCCCCACCCCACCCCCAAGCCTCACCCTTGAGCTGCCTGGGAAAGCTTACACGCTCCTTGCAAATGTGCCCAGAAAAACACACCGAGGCGACCTGTTCCAAACTTGGCCTCTGCAGCCATCGACCTCCTGTCACATTTGCTCATTTATTGTTTGTTAATTTGATTTAAAAAGTAGAACTAAACTTGTGATTATTCTTCCTCATGGAGTGAAGGCAACGACTCCCACCTCTAACTTAGGGTAACCAGTGACCAGGTGTCATGATGATTTCTGAATAATTTGTGAAGAAACAAAGACATCCTGCTGTTCTCGAGAGATGCGTATTGGCTAAGAACAATCCCATTTGAAAAGTTCTGGATTTGGCAGCACCCATAGAAAAGTCCCTGGAGAATGGTTTCCAGATGTAGAAATTGGAGACCCCAAAACACAATTCTTCAAGTGTTTTGAGGACAAACAGATGAACAAGTAACGGGAAAACCACACTGGCCCTCGTGTTCAGATGTGTGGGTGTGTGTGAGTGCACCCACACACAGGTGGATGTGTGCTCACACGCACGTGCCCGCTGTGAGTGCGTGTGTGCCGTGCGTATGTGTGGGCACACAGCTGCGTCATGCCCACCTAGCTCTTCTGCTGTCTTTGGCGAGGCCACAGCACAAAAGACCAAACATTTCTTTTCCTTTCCTTTTTTTTTTTTTTTCACTGAACACGCCAAATAGGAAGAAGATGTAAGCACGTGTGCAGGCCCAGCCTCCTTCCTGCAGCTCTGCCGACAGCTTGCGAGGTGGGCATGGTTAACAAGCCCTCGCTGGCAGATCTGTGCAGACATAATTGCACATGAGTGGCGGGGGAGCAGGAACCAAGGAAGAAATAAAATAGATAACAAGCGAGGGGGAAAGTAGCACTGTAAACAAGCAGCATATTTTCCCCTCCGCAGAGCGAGCCTGTGTGGCTGGAGGCGGTGTCTGTGTGCAGCTTGACTCCTAATCCATATCGCAAACAGCTTCCAGATGCTTCCATCCCAACCTTCTCGGGAATTCCTGCCCTTCACAGATGCCTCTCCATGAGGGGGGTCTGTCTATAAGTAAAATGGGTGGATTTCACTAATCATTCATTTCCAATCTTCCTGACGGGGCTTTTATTAATAAACGCGTTTCATCTGTCTCCTGGGCTGGGAGGAACGGAGCTGCTTAATAATGTGAGAGGAGGGGAGGCGAGGCGGGTTGTGTGCCTGTGGTGTGTGGGTGTACTTGTGCTTTCTGCACACTCTCTTTGTTGAGGCGTGCCGGAGCAGAAGAAAATGCAGGAGAAACGCAGAACAGAGCCAGCGCCAAGGGTTCCAGTGGACGGCGGCTCGCGGAGCCCACTCCCCAGGCTGCTCCGGATGGGCAGAACGAGGTGGCCTCCTCCCCATTACCCAGAGGGCCAGCAGGCCGGACCCCACAGCTTGCCTCTGACCGAGGCTCTGTGTCTACGTGAGAAAGCCTCGTGTGCTGGAGCTCAGCTGGAACTGCAGGAATCATGGGCGTTGTCTGTCTGTCTTCCTCTCCCAGGTTCCCTTTTTGTTTATCTGCACATGCTGTTCTAACACATGCAGGAATGATCCCTTCTAAGACTGGAAGAGAGGGGCAGTGGTGCTGGTTGACCCCACTGCAAATGTAAGAGCTCCCAGGGAGTTTCACCCTCACCAGGCAGGAGCGTGGGCTCTTCTCTGGACCGCAGCTTTCCGGGGTCCGGAGGCCACAGCCCGCCCCATGCCCTCTCTCTCCACACAGTCCCCACTCCTGGCACTTGCTTTAGCTTCCTGGTTCCAAGGAGAAAAGGTGCACAGAGGAACGCCCTCCCCGAGCTGTCCTTACTCCGGTGATGGTGCCTGTCTTGGTTCCAGCCTCCCTCTCGCCTCTGTGGTTCCCCTCCCACACCCCCCTCCTTTCCAGAGGCAGCTTGGCAGGATCCTCCCATCTTCTCCTCTCCTGCTGTCTCCAGACACACTGTGGCTCCCCCCCCCCCCTTCTGCTTCCCATCTCAGGAAACTCTGAAATAAAGTGGGTCCTTCATCATGACCATCACACCAGCCTCCAGGCTCTCTCTCCTTTGCCTGGCCTTGACCACCACTTCCATTTCACTTAACGTACACCTGGTCAGTGATGATAAAACCAAGACATCCTTGCAGGGAGAAATGGATTATAAAGGCAGGTTTTGAAAGTTACATGAGCATAGGCATCGAAGCATGGTTACAAGCCAGGACTGGGGCCTCCAAATGAGCGTGCACTCCATCTGGTGAGTGTCAGGTGTTCTGGGGGCAGGTAGAACAGAGGAGGATGACATGGGACAGTATCTGGGGTAAGACTCTGCAAGCAGAGGGGGGGAGCTGAGAGAGCTCCTGGGATGGTCTCACAGAGAGTTTGTGTATGAGACATGCAGTGAGCGGGTGGGTTCCAGACGTGAGTGCAGCCCTCCTGGGCGGGACTTCTCACGCTGGATGAGACGAGAGGCAGGATTTAGGAGCAGGTAAGAATGCTTGCTATGCCCCTTTGCTGTGAAGTTTCCGGAAATACTTTAGCAGGCAGCTCCTCCAGAGGGGGCTCTGAGGGACCCACTTTGTGTCAGTGCAGGGCTTCTGCTGAACTAAAGGAACAAATGAGATGGCATCGAGCTTCCCCCATGCTGCCCAGGGTCAGCCTTCAAATCCTGAACTGTCACTTTCCATTCCCCATGAAAAAGTTATAGATAAGAGAGAATCACACAAACAAGGTAAAAGAAACTAGGGACAAAATTACTCAATAAGAGGCAAAGATAAAGCAGTAAAAATAAGCAGCTCTGGTGAAAAGAAAAATGCCCAACTGGACAGAACCCAGGCAGGGTCCTTCCTGTAGCTGAGAGACAGAGAAAGCCATAAAAGCATGGCTGCAGTGTCAGGCTGAGGCCCGAATCAGGCCCGTGTCAGGGAAGGTCACGGGTGCAGGTCCTGGGACTGGCCGCGAGGGCTGTTTAATGACCCAAGGGATGTCAGCTCCAAGGGCAGCAGGCGGTCCCCCTGAGATGCTGGCACGCGGCGTCCTCGTGGAGGCAGAGGGCATATGCCAGCAGCCTGCTTTCCTTTCACCTTCGCCGAGTCCAGAGTGCTTCCTTGTGGACACAGGAAGGCACAGGGGCCTGCACACACACCAGAGGCTGGAGGACAATGAGACTTCCTACTCAGCTCCAGCCACTTAACCTTGTTTCGGTTTTGCTTCGATTTTTTTTCAAATTGGATTAATAAAGGGACCCAGATCTTAAGGTTTCCATGAAGATAAAATAAAATTCATACGCTTAGCACGGTGCCCAACTCACAGAAGGTTCCATGTAAATAGTAGGTAGTGTTACGCAGGAAGATACGACGTGCCCATAAAGTGGGTGGAAGTGAGCGTGGAACTGTGACACAACGGGGACAGACACTCCTGACACGAAGGATCACGCTGCTGTTGAGGACATTGCTGACCCTTTGAGCCTCACTTTCCACATCAGTAAAAATTCTTGAAACAATATCTTCCGGCATGCTCGTCAGGTCACGAGGGCGTCCTGGTGCTGGCGGGACTCCTGCACTCCGGACACGTGCTGCCAGGGACTGAAACCACGGCCAGTGAAAGCATGGAGGAGCGGGGACAACCGTACTCACAGCAAACCCCTTCCAACCACACCTGTTTCTGTTCCTGACGCAGCATTTAGAAAGCCCCTGAGGATGGGGCTGCTTGGCAGGGGAACCCACCATGTGATTAGGGGGCTGGGACTTTTATTGATTGATTGATTGATTGATTGATTGATTGATTGATTGATTATTTTTATTTTTTTTAGCAGTGAAAAAAACAAACCAGTTTATTTTACTGGATTATGGTATTAAAATATAAACTTTTAGGATTTATACATAATCATGGCTTACATTCCTTTTCTAAGACAAAATCCTAACCTGGTGTCTTAGATATATTTAGTTTTATGATTTTGTTGTTGTTGTTGGTTCAGGGGTGCAAATATATAGTCACAAGAAGAGGGCTGGGACTTTTAGGCCCGCCTCTGGCCGTCAGGGAGGGTGGCACTGGTGGAGAACAGGCAGCTCTGTGCCCTTCCCCCACACCTCGTCTCTGTACATCCTCACTGGGCTGGCACCTGTGCCCTTGATCACATTCTTCATAATAAACTGGTAAACTTAAGTAAAGGTTTCTTGGAGCCCCTCTAACAAATTAATGAAACCCAAGGAGGGGTCGTGGGAACCTCTGATTTACAGCTAGTGGGTCAGAAGCCCAGGTTGACAACCTGGACTTGTGATTGGCCCCTGAAATGGGGTGGTCTTGTGGGACAGAGCCCTTAGCTGTGGCAGCTTGATGCTAACTCCAGGCAGCCAGTGTCAGCACTGAGTTACTGCGCGGTTAAATACACACACCACATGGGCTGCTCCCCAACCTGAAGACCAAGGGCGCTCTCCTGTTTGTCTCCCAGCGGTTCATATAGTGTCACCTACCTCCATCGTCTCCTCAGAATGGTGACCGGGTTATTTTTTCTGGCTCCATCAGTCAGGTTGAACGGGAAACTAAACCCCATCTTCAATGGCATTTTCAAAGTCCTTCTCACAAACTTTCATCCTGCCAAAGCCGCTATGCCCAATATGCAAGGTCAGGGTGGTTTGGTCCCAAACCCCTTCCATCACCTCGAAACCTTAATGCTTTAGATCCTCAGCCCAGCAGAGGTGGAAACGGTCATTTTTCAGGGGACAAAGCCTACAGGAAGTCACAACTAACACACATAATTCCAGTGAGTTTATATTAAATTTTATATCTCTGTTCCTTTCAGAAAAAAGCTTGATAACAATGAACTTATTAAAAATAACTACAAAAATATTTTACAAACTCCAATTCCTCTTCCTAAAACTTCATAGATGAAATAAAATAATTAAGGCATCCAAAAGTGCCTTCTCAAATTCCAAACTTATTTTATTCCAGCGCTAACAGTGAACCATTTTAGCTCCTGTCTCATAACCACTTTCACTTTCATCAAGAAAAGTTTTCCTTGTTGTTGTTTTTCTTTGTGGCCACATATGGCTGATGGTGGAAAACATTATTTCCTAATTTGAAAAACAACCTAACAACGTCAGCTCCCCTATGAATAGGACTTGTACACGTGACCTCCTTTTCATCACCGAGGTTGACTCTGAGAGTTAAAGCACATATTAAAAGCCACAAGTGGAAAACCGGGGACGTCTGCAGCAGATGGCCCCAGAACACAGAGCCACCATGAAAGGCTATTCAAAACAATTAACTCTGATTCCCGCTGAGCAGAAGTAAACAATCACCCATTCAAGTGGGAATTAGTTCCACTGTCTTTATCCAAGTCATGAAAACACACTCCCCAAGTTGGGGCACCCCGAGAAGTACCCGAGGACCACAAGGCAGAGCCTTGTTTTGTCTCCTTCTGTCGCCCAAGCCACAGAGAACTTGTCCTTCGCATCACTAATTGCTCTCTTGCCAACGTGTTGACACGGGGGTTGGTTCTGAATAGACCTCTAAGTGCTTTCCAGACGAGCAGGACGCACCTCGCAACTGCAAACAAGGGGCCCTATCTGTGAGCAGGCTTCTGCTCGCGTGTCCAGGAAACAGAAAGTGCCCTCAACACCCTTGGCGGCTGAGGGATCTCACAAAGAAAGTGCCACGCCCCCCTAAAAAAATTGTTACTCCCTTTCCCATTCCTTGGGGTTACTATGGATACGGAAACTGGGGGCCTGCGTTCCTGCAGGAAATGTCCAACCCTGGGCGCCCACGCCTTCCTGTCCCCCTCACCTGTCATCTGCCCCGGCGCCTCCCACGCCATGGGAACGATGTGCAACCGTTCTCCCTGAGTCCCCGTGTTCAGGAGTCGCTCTCACCGACCGAGTGGCCACGCTGCTTCCTCTTCGTGCCTCCAAAAGCCTCACCTTCGAACTGTCTGAAAAGGTAGATAAAAACGGTAAATACAAATTTGGTGGCATAGATAGTTAAACGGATGGGTTTATATAGCCCCTTTTCTCTTTAGAGTTCGTGGCTGGGGAATAGGATTTTAGATCTGTTGCACACAGCATCATGAATCTGGGGCGGGGGAAATGCGGCCCAGAGGGAAGGGGAGAGGGTTCGGACAGGACAGGGTGCTGCAGGGACAAAGGCTCTGCTCTCAGGGTCACAGCAGCCGAGAGATGGTCCAGCAGCATCTTAACACCTGTTAGTCTTCCTGCTTCAGGGACAGGACTGGGGAGGAAATCCCTACATTTAGACCAAAGTGCCTTATGCGGGGAAGCAACTCCTGAGAGTGTCCCCGACCTCACTGTTTTCTGGGCTTGAACCATAAACTACTTTTGTTCTGCTTAATGTGTTCTTCCCGGAAGTTGCCAGGTACCCAGTAGTAACACAGTGAAAGGCAGGATGACAGGGCAAACGCAGCATGCGGTGGCCATCACTCAGGAAGTGCAGGGCCAAGCCTGGCTGCGGAGATGACCTATCCTGCACCCGCAAATCACAAGCAGGGCCCGCCTCCCTTTGGGGTCCTCTTCAGGCGCTGCTGCCCTAGGATTGTACCAGCATCCTCAGAGGCCGCTGCACAGCCCAGCCCCAGGTCACAGGTTACCGCACTTTTATGCTCCAACAGCACATGGCCACTACAGCCCTTCCAGAGGCGGCCTGCCCATCGCCGTGTGCCCCTCACTGCTGACCTGCAAGCTCCTGTGAGACCTTTGGGTTTGCAGCCCCAGGACCCAACTTGTGCGTGTATGGGGCGCTCAGTGGACACTCCCTGAGTACGTGGGCCTTTGAGGCCTCTCTGCTTCCTGTTCTGCACCACAAAAGTCTCTCTTTTTATTTTTCTGTTTCCATTTTCTGTGTCTTATAGATGAGGGGACACTTGCCCACCTCACAGACTGTGAAATTAACAGGAATGTATCACCCCAAAACGTTGTTTTCAAATGCTCAAGCTGTAAAAGATTTACAATTTAAAACAATTTGACAAATAAATATCTAACAAATATACTTGCAAATCATGTAAAAACCTTCTTGATCGTTTGCTGAAAAAGTGCTCTATCGTGATGTCTGGGGATTTGTACACTCATTTTCTGTTTCATAGAGTGGAAAGGCTTGTTTTCATCGTGGACCGAGGACCAGCACAGTCTCCATCAGACTCATTCTAATGCAATCAGCCTGGATATAACAGTTTCCTCCACTCACGTCATCATTGCCTCTGTCAGAGAATGAGATGGGACTCAAAAGAATTTGTTAAGGTATCAAGAAACAGGTCTAATAATTTTAGCTATGAAATCAAGGTAGGCGCAGAGACACACAACCTCATAACTTCTGAACAACGGTCCTTGATATCAGTTTTGGAGAGTTCACAGTTTAAATTAGAAGTTGATTTCTAATGAGATGTGAATTACACTATTTTCTACGTTATGTTTAATTAAAGAATGAGCGAATAGTTGTGACTACTCGGAAGATGGTTATTTTGCACCGTCTGGGGCTCAGCTACAAAGGGACAGGCAACAGCACTTGTCTCTGAAAAGTGCACTTGGTCTAAAAATGATCAGTTTCATCAATGTTGACTGATTTTCTTAAACACGTAGCACTCCTAAACTTTGTCTGTTCAGCTGGGAAGATCTTTGTCTAACTGAAAAGGAAGAGTATCCTTTCACGTGTTTAGCACGTCCCACATTTCCCCAGCACTGGAGAAGGCTCTGGTCCCTCGCCAGACAGTAATCCTCCCAATTTTAGTGTCCTACGATATAGAAATCTTAAACATTATTATTATTATAAAACATTGCTTTTAATATCCTAGCACTTTATTATCCAAAAGAAGGCTGCATTTGTAAAATCATGATCAATGGGATTTACTGTAATTGAGAAAAGATTTGTATTTATGTCAATAAAGAAAACTTAACCTGTAATGGGGGAGGAAGTGGACCAGCAAGTCCGTGTTCACGCGTCCATGTATGTACACCCACTTTCCCGCACATTTTTCCTTACGTTCGGGCAGGTATGTAAATGGATGTTGCTTCTTCAAACTGCTGAGCCATCAGGTAAGTGCCAGTAATTGTGCTCTGTATACATCACGCCATTTTATGAAGACGTGCACCATGCAGAAAGGGTTAACACAGAGGTAAACATTCATGTTATACCTCAGAAGAAAGAGCACGACTAAAGCTAAGCCAGACACTGGGGTAATATCGCCAGAAATGCATGCTGCAGAGATCAGGAGATAATATTTTGCCGTTAAAATCAGGTCATGTGTTACCTCAACTACAAAACCATGAAGTGATGTAGAGAGACTAAAAAAGAGAGAGAGAGAGAAAAAGAAAACTCTCTTAATTTGAAATAAAGTCACATGTTGCAATATGTGCAATTTTAAAAATCTGAGCCAACCTGACAAAGACAAGTCCTGAAACCTACTGCCAACCTCACTGGGTCGCCTGCCCCATTTTTCAGCTTACTTAAGGCCACACTGAGGCCCCTGTGTCATGCAAATGTGCAAATACCTACAGTGACTTCATTTCTAAGCTTGTCTCAAGAAACAGTTTGGCCTGATGGATGCAGCTGGACAAAGTCTTCCTAGAGGAGGGGGTCTGGGAAAACCAGCTGCTGAAATGCTGTTCAGAGCCCCAAAGTAGTTGCGTGTTCTTAAATTACATGCTTTACTATATGTCGTCTTATCATAATATTAAAATACTCAGAATGGGTAGACAAATCTAATTTATTGGCGTATTACATTAGGAAGATACTTCCAGCCGTCTGAAATTCATACAGGCAGGGACGTTCCACTGTTTTAATCAACAGAGCTTGAATTCTTATCAGCGCATTTTGCGTTATGATGGAAGTCATTGATTAAGTTGTGCTTAATGGATTATCAGATATTATCTTCTGTGCAATTTGTAAAGAATTAGGTTAATAATTTTCCAATCTTAAGTCCAGAAAATTCGGTTTCTTTAATAGGGCATGATTTATTACTGGTACCGTGATTAGTTTGATAAAGTGTATGGGAATTAAATTTAGGAAGGTGGTTTGGCCATCCAGGAGAGAACAAACACACAGAGAATGAATATAGTCCGAGGCCAATATTTCCCAATGGGTATTTTATTAGTATCTTATATAAAATGAATGTGTCTGAAGCAATACAGCAATCTGCTAACTTTAGAGAGAAATAATACTGCTAAAAACTATCAGATGATGTGTACAGATCTGTAAGGATTTCAAAGCAGCTTATTAAACCCATCTCACGGATAAATACGATATAAGAAAGGCACAAGTTCTTACTGCATTGAGTATAACGGACCAACGTGGCGTGCTTAAGAAAATCAAACACTCCCACTGCAGAAAAAAATGGTCACACTAGAGGGGGTGGTATTTCCTTTCAAAAAAGTATGTTTGAAAGCATTTTTTAATCATGTTTAGAGGAACTTGGAATTTTAAAAATAGGAACTATAATGAATCTCTCAGGTCTGCAAACAGTTCCATCTCCTTTCAATATCAATTATTGCTTTTTTCTCAGTTGTTTTCTTTCCCTTTAATCTACCTCATGTCTTCTATAACTACCCCTGCATTCATGGCTTTTCTAAAAATATATGAAATATTTTAATAGTGGTGCGGTGTTTCTATCCTGTAATTTTCATAACTAAATAATTCATTATATTTCCTCTTAACCCACTCTTTAAAATTGCAAACATAGTTATTTGCACTGGAATGTCACTGAATACAAGAAAATATTGTATTGGCCACACTAAATATAACCAATCTCATAAAGATTGTGGTATAACTTACATACTCCAACAACATCTAATAAAAGTAAAAAAACTTCAGACATTCATGGAACAAGATCAGAACGTCTGTATCCAAATGGCTGGCTTGGCAGAGATTAATCATTTGGACAATTAAACACCTTAGTTTCCATCTTCATGTTTCTTACACGTCCTTTATAATTGTAGCATAGAAGAGACAGTAGACTACAAGCGTTTGCATCTATGAACACAATTTTTATTGGAATCATTTTGTGACTAAGATGATTTTTTTTTTTGGTCATAGCAGAACACAGAATGGGTGTGCCACTGAATGCTGAATATCTCAGACACCAGGTAAGGGCCCTCGGTGACCCGTCCTGGGCCTCCCCACCCAGTGCTCAGTGCAGGTGGGGGGCCGTCCTTGCAGACAGGACACGGAGTTTCATCAACAGCTAGAAGTAGTAAATTACAAGAACATGCTTTCCTGAAGGTGATTTTTTTTTTTTTGGATACTTGCATTTCCTGTAAGAGTGAGAACCGGTTTTGTTGAAGCTCACGTATAAACCGTCGATGTGTGTTTTGGGCATTTTATTTGTATTAGAGCTTTTATTAAGGAAAAAAAAAGAAGAAGAAAACGGGAAAAGTGAGCTCTCCCTTGAAAGTGTGATTACCGCAGCAATTGATTCAGTTCTAAACATCTGAAACCGTATACAAAACGACAGCTGCATTTGGGTAAATACATCAAATATACAGAAAAGTATAAAACTTAATCATGTCATTTATAGAGTGGCTGTTAAGCTGCAAATTGCATTGGAAAACATGTTTTAAAAAATCTGGGAGTCACCTCGACAATCCAGCCACACAGCTTTGTATGTTAAAGTGGAAATGAGTTGGGTCTGGCTCACGACCCGTGCCCAGTGTCACTGACCCAGGGCTCACGCAGCATCACAGGTAACCTCAGGTGCACTTCTCGAGCTGAGGACCACAACTGGTCCCATGAATTCTGGAGTAAAGTGCCACTATTGCCCCAAGATAAAAGCAAGTTGGCAGCGGGGAAGTTGGGTAGCTGAGAACCCGGCAGCAGGGAGCCATGCTGGAGCAGGCGTGGGCCAGGCTGCAGAGGACGCCACCCTGCATGGCACGCACATCCCTGGTCACTGGTTCTCGGTTAGAATTCCTAGACAGACGCGCCTGGGAATGTTTGGATTCGCTGTATACAGTTACCACTCACCTGGTCCCACTCGCCACGGTCTTTGTTTAGTAGTTTCAGATTTTTATATCCACTGGAATCTCCCTTTCAGGCCGACGAAATCCCAGCCTATTTGTCTCCACCCCCACAGTCGCTATCAGTTTCCAGGCTGCTCATTCAAGGAGGGCACAGGCCATCCAGAGGAAAAGAGGATGACCCGTTTGTCCCGGTCCTAAATCGTCCTTATGTGTCCAATGCGGGCATCACGAGGGCCACCCACCCATGCAGGCTGCGCAGGAAGATGCTATGCGCACTGGACATTTGGACCATGTTTGCTATTTCTGGGAAACTGGGGGAGAATCAGAAACTGTCTCTCTCTGCTTGGAATAAGTAGGACAGATTTGCAAAGCGACTTTCAAAGGCTGTACTCTGGTGCTCAAGTATGTTTTACAGTTTGTACACCACACTTGGCCCTACATTTTAAGTCCCATAAGGTTAAGTCCAAGAAGTACTTCTTAATTAAATGTAAACTTGAGGATTACTTGATGCAAAGGTATGGTGGGTACTCAAGCATCTCGATTTTTATTTGCTGCTGTAACACACACGTTGACTCCGGTCTTCCTACGTGCCAGGCATTGTTTCAAATGCTTTGCGAGCAGGAGGTCATCTCCCTCCCCTGCCAGCGCTGTGAGATGTGTCTGCTTCCGTCTCCCTTTGACTAATGAGGACACAAGGACCAGTGAAGTTACAAGCTGTGCCCAGTTACAAGTTACAAGTCCTGCAAACAGTTATGGGGCCGGAATGTGGGCACAGGGCCTCCAAGGGGCCCACCACCTTCCATGCTGCTGGTCACTTGACAGCCACCGGGTACAGGGAGGTCATTCCCCATAGCTCCAGGGTGCTCCTTATGAAGTCTGCGTGTCCCCTGGAGCCAGGAGCACGGCCTGGGGAACAAAAACAATGAAGTTAGACGCACTGAAATCTCACATGGTGAGAGGTACTGAGTGGCTCAAACTATACGTAAGGACCCAATTCTAGGGGACGACAATTCTGCTTCCCCAAACACCCGCCCCCTCAACAATGCTTTGCCCTAGGGGGCTCTTCGATGCAGGGCTGTATGAATGACTTGTGGCAGTGGCCCAGGAGGGATGGGGGGTAGGGCTTCCTTTGAGTTTCAGAAGCCAGTCAAGAACCTAAACACTTTCTGGGATTCTCCTTTGAACCAAGCTCTAGACTGGACCACTTTCATCCACCATCACTAGAGCAGAGATACCAGCATTGTATCTAGGGCGCAGACAGTGGGGAACAGAAACAATCCCCCACAAGAGCTGCAGACACAAACGGCGCCCATCATGCAGAAATTGCCTTGGCACGGGGGTCACTGGTGATTTCATTTGTGAGTAATGTTTTCATTGTCACAGATTATGTGCTGCTCTCCTCCCTTGACATTTGTTGTACCGTGGGATTGATTTCTGTGCTCCAGTATGAAAAGGTCACTTTGATCAATGCGGTGTAATTGGCACTAAATTAGGATCATATCAGGTTATTTTGCTTTTTAATGATGAAATATTAAAGAAAAGCATGCATAGATTGCAAGCACTAGCATACACTTTAAACCTGCTGTAATGAAGCTTGATTCTGTAAGAAAAATGGAGACGAAAACAACAGAGGAGCCGAAAATGAGTGTGATGGGTCGGAGGAGGGGCTGGGAATTACATATTTTTGTTCAAGATAGACTGAAAGCCCCAGACACAAAACAGGGAGCCCAGCGGTGGGTCCAGCTTGGCTGCGAAGGGTGAAGCCATAGAAAGCAGCCTCCTGAGGACACCACTGCACCCCTGGCTTCCTGGTGGTTCTGAACTCCCCGACGGTGCTGGCTTTCTCAGTCTGCAAATAGTAATTACATTTAAACACACATATGTACCTGCACGTACTTATTAGACAGTCCTCGACTTCTGAAAATCTGCAACTTGGTTGTGGTCTGTCAGGTCCAAATGCTTTTTCTGCTTCCGGAGTGTATTTCAAGGCCCTTCCCTCTAACGTAATTATAAGCATCCTAAGAGTGTTAAGTACTGTGCATTATTTTTTCCATTGTAAATAGACGCATTCCCCCAGTCTTCGGAAATGTGTTGACTGAGGAAAAGACGCCTAAGATTATACTTTTAAATGCAGCTAATGTTGCAGGAAATTGTTGGGTGTTTTGCTACCATTCAGTATATAATCTAGTTGCAGCATGGACTCGAACGGCCACGAAAAGATGTTAACCTTTTGAACAGCTGGAGATAAAGGGCCACAAATATTGACAGAATAGAAAGTCCGTGGAGGGCAGGTGGCTTTGTGCTATGATGCCCACAAAATGCGCCCAAGAGGAGGCAGCTGATGGGACAAGAAGCTCAGGCAGAGAAGGCAACATTGGTCTGTCCATTGACAGTAAGAACCCCCATGGGTTTAAAGAAAAGAAATCCACTGAGGAGCCGTATGAAAATGGGATCTACTCAGTGAATACCTTGAGGAATCCAAATGGGGGGTGGGAGCTGGGCTGCTGAAGGAGCGCTGGAGCCATGGAAACAAGGGCCTTAGCCACCTGCCCCTGGAGTCGCAGGGCCCTTTATCGGGATTTATTCAGGGCCTGGGAGGGTTCCCTGTATGGATGCGTTTTATGGCCTCACTCAGGATGGCCAGGCTTCCCCACAGAGCTGGGCTTTGGTCTAACTGCTCGTACGAGGGAACACTTGCTGCTCCAGAATAGTGCAAACATATCGACAGTCTCAAGTGCAATTGGATCCCCTAACACCTTCCAGGTTTGGGAGGAGATGGAAGAGGAGGTACGGGGGACAAAGGAGCCGAACCCAGGAACGGAAAGTGCCCCTCTGGCTGTGCTGTGCCACGGAGGGTCTGGGAGCTGCCTGGCTCTCATGCGGTGCAGTGTGGGCGGCATGTTTTGGCAGACCCTTGCCAGCGTCAGATGTGGGTGCCAATCCAGTCTCCCTCCGTTACTAGTTACGGGACCCAGGACCACTTGTTAAGCACTGTAATGCTTAGTTTCATTGGCAAAACTAGAAACAAGAAGTACAACTTCCAAGGGTGGCAGGCGTAGTGTCTGGGACATAGTGAGTCCTCACGAGTATCAGTCCCCTTCTCTCTGCTTTACAGAAATTACCAGCCCTTTGCTCTGGCCAGAAGAAAGAACCAGCCCTGCAAGTAATAAGCTCATTACATAAGCCCTACGGGGTCTAGGCAGTCATGGACTCATGGTGGGAAACCCTGGCTCTCACAGCCTTTCTCTTCTCCAGTCTTCTAGGGGTGCTGGACCAATCTTGCCACAGCTGGGAGCAGCTAAATCAATGACAGCTGCCCATAGACACAGCCCTTCTCCATTGCCCAGCAAGGCGCAAGGGCACAGCCCTCCACTCCACTCATTCAGTTCTTCGTCCTGCCCTTCTACCCATGGGCCATCCAGTCAAACAGCCAAACGACCAGCAACCTCTGAGGAGAGAGTTCAGGCAGCCTTCTGTCCCTCAGGCTTTCAGACCCTGGGAGGTTGGGGTGTTTGTGAATAAGCTCATGATTATAGTATTTCCACACACCCTCCACCATGCCCTGTTCTTACTTCTGCACGGTGGAGAGCCCTTTCACGAACTTTTGTATGAAATATCCAACTTCTAAAGCCTTTCTATGGTAATTTCATAAGTTAACCATCTTTGGGCTAGAAAATCCTGGTAATCTGCTCAAGAAATTAAGGTCTCTACTCATTTTTATACTCAAAAGCTCAGTTTCGTGAATTTGGTAAATAAATAAAAGCGGTAAGCAAAGAAATAAGTTGTTTGGGGGCTTCCATTCCACTGCCAGCTCTTTCCTCGGTGGAGCCGCTTGTCCTGTGAGAGGGGCAGTGACTGTGGGCTCTGTCACCTGTCGTCAGCAGGTTCACAGGTGTACTGGGTGGTTTTCTCTCTCTTCCTCCATAACGACTTTGGAGGCCCCATAACAGAGCAGCTGGTCCCCCAGCAAACTGCATCCCCTGTCCTCCAAGCTGTGCATCTGACCACAAGGGTGTGCAGCCATGGCTCGGGGTCTCGGGGTCTCAGCTGAGCAGACGCTCTGCAAAGCTGGCACATCTACCCTCAGGTCCTGGCATCACAAAGAGGTTTGGATACACTTTATAGTGGAAAATGTATTTGCTCTAAAAAACTGTTGGTATGTGTCAAGAGTATTAGAATTTCTTATTTGTGTTTTTTCCAAGATCTTCAAAGTCAAAGTAGAGTAGGATAAGGGGATAAGCAATGCACCCTTTGATGTCAGCAGAGAACAAAAGAAATGCACATCATAACCGCCCTTCAGTAAGACATGTCCTTTAAAATCTCTGACTCTTGAAATTAACTCATAGAATGTTTAAACAAATCGGAAACAAGTACACAGTTTTCCAAGTGGAAATTCTGTTTGTTTACTTTATAGCCCATGCAATTCTTAGGTTTTTGACTTTTTAATACACATACAATTTTCAAAAATTGTATGGTTTCACTTATCCAGAGTGTGACATTACAAAAAACTAGAGTCAACTGGTGATGATTTCATATTGGAAATAAAACATTTGTGGAAAAAAAATCACATTCTTTCAATTTAATTAATTTATTTGTATAGAAAAAATATAGTTATATTAAGATTATACTTCACAGACTTTTTATATACTGGTTTATTATTTAGTTCCATGACTTGTACTTAAACACTAAAACAATACTTAGTTGAGTCACTTAAAAAGCATTTTAATTATACACAAAAATACAAATAGACACACTGTGATGTAGAAACCAGAGCATCTCCATGCAAATGAGCAGCTGGACCCTGCCCAGTTTAAAAAGATCATTTCCAACCACTCAAAACTTCTTTGAAAGGAAGATGTTAATGATTCATGTGTCCTTATTTCTGGCTTATGATAAGAAGAAATAAGACAATGGCAATACCTCGGGTCATTGCTAGATGTGGAATTATCCTTCTCATTCCAAAAACTCCGAAAAATGTTATGTTTCATTATGATTAAAAAAAAAATACATGTATTTGAAAAAATAAAATAAATTATGCAAATTATTTAAAAATTAAATAATATAAAATCACAAAATAAATAAAGCAAGCATATTCCATAACTCACTTCTCACATAGAACCATTATTCATGTTCTGGTGTAAACATATTTAATGTATTTTTGTCTCATGCCACATACTATTTGGTTCTTTTAATTTTAAAATGATTTTATTTTTATAATATAGACACAATTATAAAATAGTTCCATAAGGATTGTTTTAAAAACCAGCAGTGTCCTGACTGAGCCCCGTCTCCCAGTGTCCCCTCCCATAGAGGCAGCCACTTTAAACTTTCTTAGCTGATTATCAACTTTGTGTCTCCCAATAACATGGTTACACTGCTCCATCCCCACTATCCAGTTTGGGCACTGAGAGTACACGGCCTGTCTGGAAGACAAGGCTTAGCTTTCATTCAGAACCCTCTGCCCATATGCTTTTTCTTTTTCTTCTCTAACTAGAATTACAGGCTAATTTTAGATAGATTTTCAGTGCTTACATTAGTGCAGTAAATTATTGCATGCAAATTTGCTTACAATTGAGCCATATAATAATACATTTCCTTTTTGCAAAACCTTTCCCCTCCAAAGTCACCCTATTAAAAGAACAGAGCAGAGATTCCAACTCTTTTTTTAAATAACAATCCATAAAGTTAACGTGTTTGTGTGTGTGTGTGTGTGTGTGTGTGTGTGTGTGTGTGTACAGTTCTCGGAGCTTTAATGCGTGCATAGATAACTTCACTTAACCACCAGGAAAATTAGGACACAGAATAATTCTTGCATCCCCCCCCAAACAATCCTCTCTTGCTTTCTTTTTTCAGCCAAGCCCCCCGCTGATTTCTTCCCAGTCCCTATAAGCTTTGTTTTTTCCAGAAGGTCATAAAAATGGAATCATGCAGTAAGTCACCTCTGGCTTCTCTCTTTCAGCACCATGATTTGAGATTCATCCATCTTGTTTTATACATCAATAGTTCTTTTTTCTTCATCTGCATGGTGTTCCAAATTCTCCACATCCTTACAACACACACAGGTCTCCCTGTGCGGGGTTGTGCTACACACTAGCTCTCCGTTACCATGGTTTAATTAAGTGACACCAGTCCCCCTACAATATAGTTCAAATCTCAGTTATCCAGCTCCATTCCTGGGACTGATTACAGGAAGCACGAGCCTGCAGTGACTTTAGTCCGCAGGTCACTCCCCAAACAACTTGGCCCCCAGCCCCTGACGGCCCGGGTCACTTCTTTAAAATCTGTTGCTGATTGGCCTGTGTATCTGCAGTCCTCTTCATGCACAGACAGCAGTGTCCAGTTGTGTTGCCTGCCTGTTTCCTAGTAGTAAATCCATGTGACGCTTTGCATAAGTGGGTCATTGGAAGAGAAATATCCCAAAAGAGATACGTGTACCACAAAGAAATGAAGTGATGATGTTGAAAGTGAAATTTCAAAGGTAAGTGGCGTTATGAAAAATAAAGGCTGACCATAGAAATGTCAAGTCTGCTGTCATTGGAGGGGCTGCAGACAGGCAGCCAGAGGAACTCGGGGACAGTCACTGGGGTGGCACGATGGAGGTGTCCCAGGGGACAGCAGCACACACTGCCCACTAAAGGACTCTTGGAGCTATGTCACCACATTGAAAGGATACAATATTGGAAGTGAACCCACACTTAGAAAGAAGCATGGTGGCTCGCTGAGACAGAGAGTAGATGCTTGCTGTGTTGGAAGTTATACAAAGAGAAGCCCGCAAGTACTGTTCACACAACTCTTGATACGTTTTGTTCTTTACAAAGAAGCCAAACATTTAAATCCTCGATGTTTCTAATGTTATAAATTAGTGTACTAAATAAATATAGTTTTGCTGTTATTTTCTTTGTTCCATACATGTGCTAGCAACAGTGAGAGTTTGGAATGTCTTGACACACGAGCTGAAAGGTGACCGGACAACCTTCCATTTCCCCATGATTCCCGAGGCTGCCCCGCTCCCACAGGCTCTGCCCTTTTGTGGTCCTCTCCCGGTAGGCAAGCCAGGCTGGGCATTGTCTGACGTGCTTTTTTGTTTGGAAATAGTTGCCATTCTCAAAACGTGTAGTAGGAGCTCACCCTGGTTTCACCTGGCACTTCCTCAATGGCCGAAAGGTGAGCACCTTTCCATGTACCTGTTTGCCGTCTGTGTGCTGTCTTCGCTGCTGAAGTGTCTGTGCAAATCTAGCCCAATTTTAACTGATTTTTTTCATATGTTGAGTGTTCTTTATATTCTAGATATTCTGGGTGTGAGTTCTTCATCAGTCTTGTAGTTGCCAAAGCCCCAAAACCATGAGAATTTATCCCACTAATGCGCTGACAAGTTAGCCGGCCACAGTCTAATGGAGACTGGAAAGCTGGAAGGTCAGAGATGAAGGGCTTGCTCACGACTGGGCAGGCTGCTTGAGTTTCACGTTCACGCCAGTTCCCTGGTTCCCCGACTGCGCAGCTGTGATTTGGTGGGTTCGGCGTGTGCTGTGCACAGTGGTTCTGTGTGTGAGGGACTAAATCTTAGAAAACCAAAGTGTTTCATAACGTACGTCACGGAAACCTGCCCTCTGCCCCAGAGAGCGGCATCAGGCTGTTATTATCTATTGTAATGAAGATGCAGAGAACTTTAAATAACAAGTATACCAACCCCCATTTCCTTTTTTTTTACAGTGCTGAAAATCACAGTTATAAATACCATGATTTCCTAAATCTTACATTGAGACAATATTAACTGAACACCAATCAAGCGTTAGGTACTATTCTAGGAGCCGCACGAAATATAACATTGAAAAAAATGAGGTCCTTATACTTTCGTAGTAATAATATGACACTGCAATGCAAATGCGTTGTAATAAATTCTGGACTGTTTCTTCTGAAAGAGGAGGGCCTGGCCATGCGTGTTCTGTCAGGCTACCCGCACGACTGGTTGCCCCATCAGCTCCATCTCCAGCTGGTCGATTGGCAAGGTATGTGGGTGCTCCTTAAATCAGCAGCAATTCTGACTTTGACCAGAGAAAACAACCTTGAAATTTCTGTTTCCTAATCTTCACAGAATATCTGGTTGTAAGATGTTGTCAAGGTCCCACAGCTGGTAAGTGTTCATTCGAGAATCTGAGCTGGGCCTCCCAGAGGAGGAAGAAGAAAGGGGAGCCTGGGGTGGGAGCTTCACTTCCGGTTACGAACACCCTTTGCAGGCTTCAATAAGAAAAATAATGTGGTCGTCTGGCAGAAACAACGGGCCCAGATATGGGCTTCAGTACAAAGAGGATTTTATTAGGTGAAATAGACACATATCAAATCAGGAAAAGATATTGGTTAATGAATGATTCTATAAAAATTAAAGCTGGGACTCTGAACCACCTTTCACATGAAAATAAATTTGAAGATTTCAGCATGGACAGCCAACACATGAAGGAGACATACAAAAAAATGTAAATATTCATAAATAGAAGCCAACTCTAATTGCAAATTATGTGAATTGCAAATTGATAGAGAATTCACAAAACAAATAATGTGAATGGCCAATAAAATCTGAAAAGATGTTCAAATTCTCCAGTAATCATGTAACTACAAATAAAAATGACCTTGAAATTTCATTTGTTCTATGTGATCCTGAAAAGAAAGACAAAAAAAAAAAAATGGTAACCTTTCCCATGTGGGTCAGAATGAGAATAAACA
Source organism: Rhinolophus hipposideros (assembly GCF_964194185.1). Lineage (NCBI taxonomy): Eukaryota > Metazoa > Chordata > Mammalia > Chiroptera > Rhinolophidae > Rhinolophus > Rhinolophus hipposideros. The sequence goes on along the minus strand of NC_138063.1, from coordinate 1,180,601 downwards.
CTGATAGACCGTTGCTGAATGATGGGGCATACCATATCAAAATGATCAAATTTCAAGTTAGCTTGCCTTTAACATCAAGTTTGATTCTGATATATTCAAGGGGAAGAATTAGATAAGTCAAAAGAAGATATCAGCGCAATGATGTTCATTACAACATTATTTATATTGGAGGAAATGGGAATCGACCTAAATGTTCATCAAAGGAAATCTGTTAAATAAATTAGAAAACATCTATACTATTCAGCTATTAAAAAGAATGATGTAAATCCATATTCGCTGACTTGGAAAAATATCCATGAGCACACAAAGCTGGCTGCAAAACGACTCACCACACACGGTCCCAGCCTCACGTGTGCGCCACTGAGAGAGAAAAATTAAAATTAAAAACGCCCCAGTTTCGCCTTCAGCTTTTCACAGGCAGGGGTGTGAGTCACACTGGTCGGTTCCTTTGATGAATAGGTCGTGTAATCACGATCCTGAAATCCTTGGCACAGCCTGGTAATTCTGAGATGAGTTACCTTATTTCCTCATTTGGGGACTATTTCTTGCTCTCTTCTTTTTAAGAAAACACAATATTTGATTTCTCTTTTAAGAATTTGACAGCAATATAACATTGAGTATAATTTACCTGAAGTCGGCATGGTCTCTGAAAACCACAGCCAGATTTGAAGCAAATACTGTATTGACATGTTAATTATAATTTCAATACTAATCTTGGTTATTTACCTACAAATAAATAGTTTTTCATATAATCTTTTTCTGGTACAATATTAAGCCTACATAACGTAACGATGTAATTTGAAAACATTCAGTGTGTTCCCTGGGAGGCAAACGTTTTATGTGCTAGAGTGAAATGAGGACCCGGCCTCAGATCTTGATGGAGGGAAATAACAGCGCTTCCTTACCCTATGTCTCTCCACTTAGTCTGTGCAGGGAGAGGCGGTTGTGATGCATATTTATAGATTGGCTTGTGCAAACAGAGAAGCATACCAGTCTTCTCATGCAGCAAATCTTATTTCCGATACAAATTTGAAAGTCTGTGAAGCATGATAATATTAACTCTGGGATCTGTGACCTTCCATAAAACAAAAGGGGGATGAGTGGTGGGTTAAAAGGATTCGAATGATGCTTTGGACTCAGCGTTCCCGTAATGACTGGGGAAGATTTATACGCTCTCTCAAGGTGTAATTAGACACCCACAAACCATCTGACCCTGCTGGGGTGAAGAGCTCTTCTGCTTTTTGTTTCAGCAGATGAATCGATACTCACACGTTTTACCACTGTGGAGTGAAATTGAGGAAATGAAAATCGGATAATTTTGCTCCCTGTGCCGTCTAGACAGAGGACAGCAGTGTTAGCCCTTGACAGGAAGATCTATTTCCAGTTTCTCAAAAGGCTAGTGTCAATTCTGAAACTTCTCCAATTATTGATTTTCAGTTTTGTTAAAAAGGATGCTTTATTAGGAATATTAGTCCCAGCAACCATGGAAGCTCACATCTCGCTCACACATAGGCGACCTGTAGTTTTAGTTGGGGACTGGGTGGGTTTCAACCCTTTTGTGCAATGACTGCCTGACCTGCAGTCACGTCTGGGAGGTCGGCGGCACTCGTCTGTGTTCCACGGGCAGCTCAGCATCGCCCTGAGTGTCTCTGTTGATAAACCCGTATTTGGCCAAAGACAACATTGCTGAACTGGTCGTCTCTCCTAGGTATTTTAGGATCAGTTTGTTGATGTTTTGTAAATATGTATTTTGCTTCATAATGCTTCATTGGCTTCTTAAGGTTTGCAAGCTTTTACATTTTAACATCCTCAAAACAGACACATTTGGCTGAACCACGTTGCATATTTATTGAATATATTTTAAGGCAGCACGGCCAGCAAGCAGCAACACCTGACGTGTGAAATGCCCCGTCGTCTCCAGTTACCCCTGTGGTTTGCTTCCCTAAGTATTCCTTTCCCCAAGATCCATCCGGGCTTTCAGACCCGGCCCCTGACTTACAGCCCTGGACATAAATGTTCTCTTCACTCGTTTCTGTCTCCCCCCTAAACTCTAAGTTCCTTGAGAGAAGAAGGTTTTCATCCCCGTGACTTGTGCCCAGAGCAGAGTGAGCACTCAATGCCATTAATCATTGGAAATGCCACCTTTGCTCTCCACCCTATTCTGAGGCATTTGGATTAAAGAATATACTTGGGTTATTACTGAATCTTGCATGTTTTTTGATCCTGAGAAATAAAACATTGCAAGATGACATGAATTTTGAACAGCCAGTTAGGCCTCTGTCTCAGTCCATTCAGGCTGCTATAATAAAAACTACCACTGACTGGGTGAGGACTTATGAACAACAGAAATGTATTTTTCACAGTCTGAAGGCTGGGAGGCCAAGATCAAGGTGCCAGCAGATTTGGTGTCGGGTGAGAGCCCACCTCCTGGTTCACAGACGGCGTCTTCTCACAGGATCCTCACAGGCTGAAAGGGAGCAGCTCTAGCGTGACCTTGAAAATGGCCAGAATGCCGTTTATGGGGGCTCCACCCTCCGACCCAGGACCCCCCTCCCAATACCATCACCTTGGGGTTAGGATTTGGACATGTGGATCTTGAGGGGACACAAACATCCACTCCATAGAACATCGCTGTTGAGAGAAATCGTGTGTTGGTTTAATTTTTTATGTCGGTCTCCATCTGGTAAAGACAGGATAGCGATGATGCCATTAGTAATAATATGAACCACTGGAAGCATGAAGCGAGACGTTTCTTCTACCAAATGCTTTCATTGCACTTTTTAGTAAGTGGGTCAGTCGATGAAGAAATTCCCCAGGGCCATGGAGTCCCTTAGAAGAGGTTTTATATAGAACACTGTAGATGAGTCTGCTTGAGAAAGAAGATTTACGCAAACCTTCTCTGTTTCTTTCCAAAAGAGACACGACTTTGGTGTCTGCAGAAATGCGTAGGAAATGCGGACCATGGACCAACTATGTTTACACCTCACAATAGCACTGTCGTGAGGGGTGTCAGGCTGGGTCTTTGGTCCCACTCCCCACATAGGAACACAGGACACGGTGAGGCCAAAAAGGAACACCCACGGAGCCATAGATAGGGAGTCACACCACTATAGTCTCACTGGAGACTCATTCACACACATGTGACCTGCTGTCCGCTTTTCTGCCAACCGACCGACTCCCCATTTGCTAGCTGCAATCCACCTCTCTGCAATCTGCAATCCACACTCTGCTCTTGCCAGCTCAGCCACCATCTTCTTGCTAGCCCCCATTTTCTGCTAGCGTAGCCACAGCAGTTATATTAGTGGCCAGTGGCTCACTGGTTACAGCTGACGGCCAACTAGCCACAGCTGATGGCCATCCAATCACAGTTGATGGCCATTTACTACCTGAGCCAGCACCTTTCCATGTGAGGCCGAGAGCCTGGAAACTACTCCTGGCTCTGTCCCCACAAGCACTTCCTGAGACGGAATTTTATTCTTGCTCCAATTAAGAAGAGTCTAGCATCACAGAGCCCACGTGCATGCTCACTAACACTCACATCAGTGAGAGCCGCTTCTCTCAGTCCCTTCAGTCACTGGGCTGATGATGCCTCAACACCCGGGTCCTGTGAAAAACGCAGAAGTTTGTGTGCGGAGAGCCTGGATCACATCCCCGGGGGTCGATTTGAAATCAGAAGGTGGGACATAGGAGGCCTGCTGTGGCTACTGACAAGCTGTTGTGAATTTATGTTAATTAAAAACCCTAAACCTTGCTCCTTTAATCAGATCTATTTATTTACCTAACGTGGTGACAACTGAAGACGCTCTGTCTGGAGTCCTGAGGAGGATCAAAATCTAACTGAGCCTCAATGTTACTTTGTTTCCTACTTTCCATGCCGATGTCTGTAAGTCCCTCCAGCTCATGGCCCAGTGATTGACAGACATTGGCACTTAGGAGGGTTGGAGCACCATCCCAATCAGAGGGGGGCCTGGCCTCCCCTCACCTGTGAGCCAGGAGGTGCCCACCGGCACGGCGACTTCCTTGAATGATGGACTTAATGTTTTTCAATTCCTCCTTTTACAAGATAAGCAGATTCTTGCAATCTGTTTTTACTGTCTCTTTAAACACCAGAAGTTCTGATGAGCACCATGGCTGAGAACTCCATGTGCATGAAGGTCCCATTGCTCTCTAGCAATTCAAAATGCAGTTTTCCCTTTGCTTTTGTCTCCCACGTGTTATTTCAGGATCAAAACTCTCTCCAGTGGCAATGGCATGGGAAGGGATCACAGGGGGCCACTGTGCATGAAGCCGATGGAAGACAGTAAGACACATCTGCCTTTGAGGAATCAGTTTTAGAAACAGCACAATAACACATTCTGACTCGGGAGGAGACACTGTCCCCTCACGGTCTGAGGACCTAACGGGATGAGGAGAGAAATACAGGTCTTCTTTTTTCTAGTCTGCGTGACCATTCTCCTTCTTCCTCCCAAAGTCACTGAAATGGCCAATTAGTAAGCATTTAAGAAATGCTTTGCCGCTGAGGTCCAGGTTTTTAATTTCACTTAACTCTCATCCTTGCCTCCAGATGTTCCCCGAACCAGGGTCTCCCTCAGACAGGTGCACACCCATCGCCCCCACCTGCCCAACTCTGGGTGACCACACCTGACAAAGGGGGTGGAGGGAACTCGAGGGTCCCTGGAGAGGGCTGGGTAGTTGTCCCAAGCAGCCCACTAACATGGGATGGCCAACGAGTCATCGAGTCTAATGGGCCGTTATCCAAAACTAAAGGATTTGACTGAATGCAGCCCTTCTTTGAGGGCTACCCTCTGAGAGCACATCACCTGTTTGCAGAAATGACATGAAATGTAACCTTCACCGACCTTGGATCAGGCTGTCTTTGTGGGTGATGAGCAGCATTCCTGCGTTTAAGAAATCCTTTAAAAATAACTTCCGCTTATAGGAAGTGTCGACCCCAGGAGGCTTCTAGATGCAAACAAAATAATTAGAAAAGGGGCAGGTAGGGTCCGGTTTTAACAGGTTGATGATGCCAGTGATTTGCTCAGTCACAGTGTGAAGGACCGCAGTCTGCGGCATCTAGGTGAAGCCTTAACACTTCGTGGAAACAACACATATATTAACTTTTAAAAATGAAACAAGTTTCTTCTCAGATATTTTAAATAAATAATTTTGGGGTAAAAATATGGTTTATGGTCCAAAATGTTGTTAAATTGTGACCCTATCATCTTCTTTGTTCACACTGACAGCCCTGTTTTCGTGAGTTCCATGTAAGAATACTTTCTGCCGTTGCATGTTCCTCTCTGTGGCCCAAGACCACGGCCAGTGGGCTCCTGCTTGCCAGCAGATGGGTGAAAAATCCAGAACATTCTTTGAGTAGATCTTGACATGGCAGGCTCTTGTGGCTCCAACTATTGTATAAAAAGCATGTACTTATGACATCCTTAATTATACAATTGCACAATAGTCCATAACAGCTCCTTACGGACTATGGAGTAAATAATATGCATTTTTAAAAGTCCATAATTATGTAATTATGTGATAGTCTATAATTAAGGACTATTGGATAAATGTATAATTGGGGAGTTTTAAAAATCCATTCTAAAGGACTTCAAAAAATGTGACTGCAGTAAAAGAAGTCAAAAACAAAAAGGAGATTCCATCTCAGAAAGTCATATTTGAAGATTTTAGATTTTAGTGAATTTCATTACATCTAAGTCCAAGCAATTAACACTGGCACACGTTCCCCACCTCCCTCATGGCCTGTCTCAGTGGCAGTCCCAGCTTCACAGGGCTAATACTTGATGTTGGCCTGATAGGAGCTCAGTGACAAGAGTGACACTGGGTTTGGAGTCCCAGGGGGACAAACGAGCTGAGCGAGGGTAACCCGGACCTCCTGTCTGCCCACTGACCCGAAGCCGTCCTGCCCCAGCTCTCTGCCTCCGGATGACTTTGAAAGCTCTTATTCTGCCAGGTTTCTCCCCTGGGAACCTCACGAAGGCCACAGTTAGTGGCAACTAGCTGCGGAATGAAGAAACAGGCCAATGTCTGCCTCTCCACAGGGATTAGGAAACAGCCCTGGGAACTGGATCTCTGAGCACCCCAGCTGTGATAGGGGGACCCGCTGTTCCAGGCCCCACACACACCTCCAGCCGGGAAAGCCAGAGGAACCGCTGAGGGGGGTGTTTGAGAAGAAGCTGTGAAATTCACCGGGGGGCTACGGCTTCCCTTTCAATCCCCCAACCCTCAGTCCAGCCTGCTCACAACTTTCTCAGCTCCTGCTCTCTCGCAGCCCCTTCTTTTCTTCCTGCGCTGCGTGGAGCACAGCAGCATGACTGCACACCCCTGGGCATGGCACCAATGAGCGTAATCTCCAGAGCGCACACCCAAGCTGGACCAGCGACTCAGGGACCATCCCCCGAGCTGCACACACACAATCAAAAGGAGGTTAGTAAGGAATTCATATTTTTCAATTAGCTTTCACTTGAAACTCTTTTCTAAAACTTCCCGTTCTCCTGGGCTCCTGCTGACCTACCTGAAATCGCTGTGGTAGTGACCCCCTTTCTTAATGACACTGAGGAGCCCCGCTATGCAAATGGCTTCTCAGCCAGACCCCCAGTACTAATGTCAGACGCTCCGCCCTGCCAGCGCCCTGGTGGCATGAAATTAGAAAGCTGTGATGGTCCCAGAGCCAGGTTAGCTGGAGGTGACAGAAGAGCAGCGCTGGGCACCCGCAGAGGACGTGGGAGCTTGTCACGTGGTGGGCAGGGAGGTAGGAGCTGGGCATTTAATCCACGACGGTGAGATCAGTAAGACGGCAAGCCGGCTTCTCCTTGTAGAAACCTTTAGGGTCCATAATAGATAATAAAAGAGTTTGTAAAAAAAACAGAAAAACAAAGCAGCAGGAAAATGTCCAAAGGCCTGTTTTTACCACCACCTCTGCCCCCCAGGTGCCTGGATTCACTGTGTTTACAAGGCAGCCCCCGGGCTAGGACTCAGTAGACTTGGGAAACCAGAAACCTGCCTTTTAATACTAGGTAGGTTCTCAGTTTATCCTGATACAGTAAAACAGTGGACCCAATCACAGTCACTTAACAGTAAGGGGCGTTCCTAAGGACTCATTACAGAAAACACGTGCAACGAGCCAACGGCAAGCGTGTGAAGTTCCATTAATAATGGAAGTAGCTTCTTCTCATGCTTTAGGAGACATGGAGCTAAAGAGGAAGCAGTTATATCAGAAATCTCTTTTTTTATTTCTGATAAATTCATTCAGGCGGGGAAAGCCCTGCTTGGTCCTGTGTGGTAAGTCATGTGACATCTGGAGTATTTGGAGCGGAGGAGGAGTTTCAATGTTTTACGTAATTTTGTCCTGTATTGTCTTACAGGGACGCTCTGGTGAGTCTGAGCACCACGTTATCTGGAAAACCCTTAACAGTGTCATGGACAACTATATTATATTTAGGGTCTATTTCCAGTTAATGAATTATCCGTATTTGTTCTATTCTTTCCCCTTCATTCATTGATCTTTTAAATTACATAACCAGGAAATGAAATTCCCCATAGATTGAAGATTCTTATAAATATAAAAAGGATTATTTCTTGCATAAAATGGGCATTTATGTGAGTATTTCATCCAAAATTGCAGGCAGACAGAACACTGGGAATGCCCAGATGTCTCTGACGAGACGATCTGTAAGGAAAGAGATCAACGTTAGTTACTGAGTAAAACAATTCTGTTATATGTGTAGAGTGCTTAGCTTTGTTATATACTTTTCCAGATATTTGAACTTACTAGATACAATAATCAGGGTGACCATATTCTATTGATGAGAAAACTGAGGCTGAAGTTGTCCTCCCAGAGACCTCATAAAAAAAAGTGAGAAAATCACAAAAACGGAAAAGTGAGTGAGAAATTGAGGAGAGAACAAAATAATGTAGTGAAGGTTATACCCAGTACAAATGCCCTAGGATACAGAACACTTTTCAAGGGCAAAACATACATTTTACTTTGAATACCCCAGCATCCAAAATAAGGAACAAAATACAATGAGTAGATGATCCCCAATCTGTAAATGCTGAAGACACACCAGTTGCTCAGGGAAGGATGCTTGTGATACTACGACTAGAGGGAAACCCTGATGCAGGTCCTCAGTCAGGCCAACATCCGGTGTACCTCTGCCCCGACACTCTTCCTGAGTGACTTCATGTATTGTCCCAGCTGGTCTTTAAAACATCTCCTCATGTGGGAAACGATTTCAGCAACAACAAAATAAGAGGCATTTAGTAAAAGAAAGATAGTTCATAAGATGCCATATTAATGCAGTCCAGGTACACGACTATCATTCTGGATTATTTTTAGAAGAAAATTGCTTACATCCTCCAGGAAATCCACCACAATGGTGTTTTCACCGTCAATAAGCAGGATTCTACTGTATCAGCAATAAGAGTATGAAATTTCCTCAGAAAACAGTCAAGGTCCACTCCAAAACCACAAGCAAATGGGGAATGAGAGACCCAAATTTCTGTTTAGATCAAAATGGCAGTAAACATAGCTCAGGAAAATGTTATAAAGATGCTGGTAATACATTTCTTTGACTCTAATATGCACATGTTATTAGATTTTGAATCATCTATGAGCAGAAGGAAACTTACAGTGTTGGAAGATACTTGCCAGCTTCCAGGCAGAGAAGTCAGTATGAAATAGTTTATAGTTGTCATTGCTCTTTCTAGCCTGGGGTGGACACTGTCTGCTCATCTGATTTTCACCCCATTTGTGTTATTTGCATTGGTGACACTACATGTGACTGGATTCTAAATCAGGTTTGAATCCCTAATTGTTGCTTAAAATGACTTCCAAGTATTTCACCATGATGCAGCCCTTCAGTAAAAAGACGCTGTGTGCGAAGCAAATCGCTTTTGTGGCTGAGAAAATTCTCTCAGGCACCACATATTAGCTTCATCTCTGGAAACAGGTTCTTGAACTACAAAAGACAGTGAGCACTAGATGATTGGACTCCATAGAAGTAGGAACTCTGTCTACCTTTGCTCATCTCAAGTCTCATGTCTTCAAAACGTGCCAGGCTCATGGGAGATGCCCAGGAACTAACTTTGTGGCAAGACTTTCATTTCTTATTTCCCAGAATAATGTCATCAAACTCATGCCCCTTTTTTGCATCAGATTTACTATGCCATTTTAATCTACTCCACCCTCCTTGAGTTTTGTAAAAAATATCAGTGGGACTTCAATTAAAATGGAAGTCAATGGGTGTCCATCGCAGGCCCACCCAAGCAGAGGGAGGATGAACCATCAGCTACCACTAGTTCCCACTGCCCCATGATGTGAGAGGCCTGTGCACCATAGTTTGCCAAATGTTTGTGTCCTGCAATGATGATGTCTTGCTCAGCTAGTCCCACCACAGGCATAGCTTTGGAGACAGGATCATCCCGACCTCACTACTAACCTTATCTTCCCTAACTAATGTCTTGATCTTAGGTTCCCCAATCTTGTGTTCAGCTCTTTCAATCCCTCCACACAGCCAGCTTTCAAAGAACCAACTGGCTTCGAGTTGTTACATATTAGAAAATAAAAGTTTTGAAATTGATGATCTGAACTTCCAACAAAAGAAGCCAGGAAAGAGAACAACAAACAAAACAAGTTAAGTCTAAAGAAGGAAATCATAAAGACAGAAATCAACATAAAAGAAAGCAAACACAGAAGACAGACTCCATAGTGCTAGTATGTCGATTTTCCCCAAATGAGCCATAGAGTCGATGCAATCCCATTCAAATTCTAGCATTTTGTGGTAATTCATAAGCCTATAAAATGAAATTTATATAAATATAAAATCCTAAAAAATGTGAAGACCACAGAGGAGAAGGACAGTGCGGTCAGAGAACTTACACTATCAGATACCAACATTACTATAAAGCTGTGATAATTAAAACAGTGTGGCATTGGCACAAGTATAAAAAAATAGACTACAGTTGCAGAATTTAAATTCAAGAAAGCAGTACGGATATTCTCGGAAATCTAATTCATAACAAAAGTATTGAAGCAATGCAGTGGAAAATAATGGCCTTTTCAGTAAATGGGGTTGGACCAATTAGATATCTAACTACATTTAAAAAAAACTCTTGGCACCAATCTCACACCTACATAACATTTAATTTAAGAAAAAATACAGTGAACATACCAGTGAATTTTAATCCATGAATCTTCTTGAAGAAATCAGGAAAATATCTCCTCAATCCCAGGATACGCAGAGATTACTTAATTGCCACATTTTTTTTTTATTTTATTAGATTTCAAAACTTCTGTGCATTAAGACACTGTTTTGAGAATAAAAAGGCAAGCTACGCTCTGGGACAATACGTCCGCAATGCTTTTATCTGTCCAAGGACTTATATTCACACTATATGTAAAATTCCTATGAATTAAGAAGAAAGGGACAGACAATTCACTTTTGAAAATGTGTAAAAGACTTGAGCAGTCAGTTCACAAGAGGAGCTATCCCAGTTGGTGATAGGCACATCGTTACTCATTAGGGAACATAAATCCACGATGAGATGTCACTCTACTGTGAAAAGAATGACTAACAGTGACTAGACCGACGACACAAAGGGTTAGTGAGAACACAGAACCACTGGAAAGGTCACGGGTTGCTGGTGTAAGTGGAAACCAAGTGTGACTACAGAGTCAGTGTTTTGGTAGCACCTGCTGACACTAAACATGTGCAGGCCACGATGAAGCGGGTCTTTAGCTGGGTATCCCTCAACAACAGTGAACCCTGTGTCCTCTCACACCATGTACTAGAACGTTCTATGCAGCTTTATGTATAATACTCCAACAGTGAAGACAAGCCACGTGAACATTAGCAATAAGGTGCGTAAACAAACCGTGGTCTATGCATACAGGAAAATGTGCCGAAACAACAGAAAAGCACTGCAACACTAGGTATGACGCCGAACGGGAGAATCCAAAAACAAAAGAAAGCACACTTTGGAATCGAATGGACGGTTCCATTCACATGATGTTCAAGAACTCACAGAACAAATCTACAGTAACAGGCCCATGGTAAAGGTAGCATTCGTGGTGAGTATTCACCATGAGAAGGCACGGCAAAACTTTCGGGGTGATGAACACACGCTGTCGTGTTGGGGTAAAGTATTCCATGGACTTCCTGTGTTTTCAGAGCTCTTCCTGGCACCCAAGTCACTACCTTTGTTCCCAACTATCTTTTCAGGGATGTTTGTGTGCTAAATAGTCTTGGAAAACAGAGATAGGGTCTCCCCTGGAGCAGGAGGCAGCATGTTGACTGCCTACCGGAAACAATGCAGACCCAGTTTCTCTCAACACAGCCCACGTGTGTGCAGGTCTCATTTGTCCCTAAGTCGCCCAGCAGCCACGGGAGCTCAGGGAAGGCTGTGCTTCCTGACAGTCTGATTAATGCTCTTACTGGGAGTCAGCCCTTGTCCTTCATCTCTGACCCAGGAGCCTCATGTCTTCTGCCAACATCCGCGACACTGTAACGGGGTAACTTGTTAGCTCACACATGGGGTAAAATTTCCAACGCTTCACAGTTCTTGAAAAGTGGTGATTTCCGGTTGCATAAACACATATAATTAATGTGTGTGTCCTTTACGGTATGCAAATCATACCTCAATGAAGGCAATTTTTTAAAATGTTAACAAAAAGCACTTAATTATGCTCCTATTTCCTAGCACGTCTGGGCTCCTCATTCAAACATGTAAGGAAGATTCCCTAAATAATTATGTGGTGCCTCATATCTATCATTTTTGGGTCTGGAAAATGGTGGGCAGTCTTCTTTCTAGAGAACAGTGAAATTATATGTGTGTGTGTGTGTGTGTGTGTGTGTATATATATATATGCAAGTATTAAATGGATATTAATAATTAATATATTAATATTTGTATCAGTTGATTCAATGGCAATATTTTTATAAAATCTTAGGGTATATGCAACCTTTTATCTTTTAAAAGAAATGAATATACGATAACAAACGTAATATTATTATACCAGTGGGCAAAATGTGTAACCTTGTACATAAATAGCCATGTAAGCAATAGTATTATTTTCTCTTATCATCCACAATGTTATTCAGGGAATTAAAATCACAGTAACATTTTCCTTTATTAAACTAATAATTCGAGAAGCTAAGCAAAAGAAAAAATTGCTGTGGAATTATAATGGAAATAATGGTACCTTTCTTTTTGAACCAGATTAAGGCAGCTTGCAATGAGAAAAAAAAAAAATGAGATTGTTCCCCAGGGACTATTACCGTAGAATTCCAATTTCATAATTTGAAAGGCTGGTTGAAGCAGATCAATGATTTGGCAGCTTTTGGCTGTGTTAAGTTTGTTGTCTGAAGTCAAAGTTCTTGCTCGTGTTCTTAGGACATTCTCACGGCACAGCCCTCATTTGTCTTGCATGTCACTAGCTACAAACTGTCCTCAACGGAAAACGTATGAATCGAAGTTCCAAATTTTCTTCTCAATTTGGAAAGGCACTCTCGTGAATAATTTGGAATAAATTACAAAGGGCTCAGCAGCCCTGTGATGAGCATTTACAGACTATGCTGAGCAACATATTACTTGCTTTTCAAATGCCATAAATACCAAGAATTTTCAAAGCAGTTTCGTTGTGTCTGTAGCTCCCTGTCGACATAAAAAATATTTTTACTTCTACATTTCTGATGAAGAGTTACACATCTTGAAATTCCGGAATAGAAAGGTAGAGGTCAAAGAAAGAACTGCAGACTTTCTTTCCTCATCAATTACATGTAACACTAACACTAGTCGTGACGGGTGAAATGTGAGTGAACTCAACGTTTTAAAGCTCAGGTCATGGTATCTTTTTTAACCATGATCTCCCTTGGACGCCAGGCATGGGTCAGCCAGGACATCGTTCCTTTTACAACAATGGGCACACTAGTGAAAGTGTCCATAAAACGTGCATAAGCCACAGCAGCTGGTTGACCTCCTAACCAGCTCCACGCCTCCGGCCTGCACACCAGGCCGCACCAGAACACCTCCTTGTGACACGTCATTGGTTCTTCAGCTGCCAAAGTATAAAGACACAGGACCGGG